>NC_087372.1:3007160-3272160 GCF_031761385.1 Necator americanus | reverse complement strand
AAAACGATAGGAGTTACTTTATGTGATGAACCTACGAGAATTTCTGTTCCAAATAGTAAAAGAGATGCGAGTAGCCAATTATCACAACGGTTTTTGATTAATTGGCTTTCGATTAGATGTTTTTTTTTTCTCAGTTGGAAAAGAAATTATGCTCTTTTTTTCAGAATTGCTATTTCCGATAATTAACAGCGAAATCATCTTTGAATAAAGAATTCTCACTATCACACATTCATCTATTATGTTTATCCTTGTTTAGTTGTTTACCTGGCCGACAATCTTTATGTGTAGCGCATATTGTTCCGTTTTCTCCACTGCGTGATCTTGTGATTGCAGGTTGAATCCGTTTAATCTGGAATAGACTCTAGCTCTTTCAAGAATATGGTGCTACACTTCATATTTTGAGAAGTTTCTGGAAAGTAGAGAGAAAAAATCCGCAATATCGCCAAGGGTTATTATTATGTCGGAACAGTCAAAGTTGACTGTATAGGTGCAACGATTACACTGAGTAAAGTGCAGAGATATATAGTTAGCGTCGAGTGTTCATCCGACTGTGCGCGATGTCGCGTTATCGATCGTAACAGAGCAGAGAGAAGAGGGGGTGCGCGTATCACATGCGCGGAGAAAAAGTGTGAATCACGTGAAACGCGTTGCGCCCAGCTGGTTGAAAACGTTCGTCTACGACTACATTATGTCAACAATGTGTTTAAAAAAAGTGTGTAAAAACTAAAATCATCCACTTCTTACGCGTGAATAACCTCAAAATCCCCATGCTAGAAGAAAATAATATTTGCTTTTTCTCAAATCAGGAAATATAGGAGTGTTCCGACTGCATTCTTATTATAGTCGGATCAAGACGACATCGGTGCAGCCGTGTAAGCGGCGCGGTCGAGCTAGCGGTTTGACTAGGATCGAGGCGGGACCATCACGCGGTGCAGGGATGATTGGTGCTAGCAAGGGTCCCCGGTCGATTCTGACAGCAACGCTCTGCAGGCCCGCTTAGAGCTTAATTTTATTGTGACCCAATTACACCATTACCAGCAATGATGAGAAAAGAAAACCTTTAAATTCATCGTCCCATTCGTAACTACTGTACTGGTCGTCCGTGATAACGATTCAGAAGTGGTGTTGACTGCGACTTCAGAAGTTAGCAACTGAAAAATAAGTGATCAAATAATAGCTCTACATGGTCGGTTGTAAATCATCTGCTTTTTACTGATATAAAAATTAATATTATTACATTTACTGATAGTGAACGTTGAGGATGAACGTTCCCAGAAAAGAAACAATGAGGAACCTAAACATTCTTCTCAAACCAAACGATACGGATGATTTCTGGAAGAACGTAATCAGGGTGAGTCACATCGCGTAAGGAGACGCTCCTCTAACTTTCTGTCATTTTAAAATCAATTGGACTGGACAATTGTTCGTAAAAAGTATAATTGCTAATAAGGAGGCATCGAAACTCACGATGTTTCTTCTCGGTGGATAAATATAGAGTTTTGAGTGTAGTTTACGAATATAAACGTAACCGCTCTTAACTCCTTCTAATCGTTCCGAAAAACAGCGTGGGAAATGGCGTTGTTTCCTACGAGATACATCAGAACGCGCCACTGTTGTACACCGTCCGGTTCCTTTAGCAGCCTGTTCGTTGGTTTCATTTGAATAAGCTGCTAAGGAGACCGCATCGATTTCTGTCCGCTAGCTTGTGGATGCGTCACGTATCTAAGGGCTGCGCGTTCTAACGTATATCGTAGGAATAAACGCCGCGCTGTTCCCATGCCGTTTTCCAAGACGATGAGGAATGATTGAGTGCGACCGGTGCTCAATACTCGTGACCTTCAACTCAAACTCTACATTTTCTCACGGAGATCCTAATTTTGTGATTTTCGGACCAACATATAATGTGGGGTACCAAAGTGCTCTAAATAACCTCCTGATTACGGATGTAATGAACATTTTGTCCAATTTCGAGAAATAGGCGGAAACGAAACCCTCCTTCCATGAGATGTATCCACAGGATAGCCAAGGAAGGATGCGGAAAAGTAATAAGGGCTTAAAACTTCCCGTTTTCAGGCCACACATTTGTCAAAGTAAATTCTCGAAGTATATTTGAAATCAGCAGCTCATTTACTTTCGAATGGTACTTTCAAAATTTAATTTTGACCACTTCCAAGAATTCCGACGGTTTGCGACGGATTAATCCGTCGGCGACGGATTTTGGGACACAAGTTAGTAGCGGTATTGTAGCCTACCTTTAATGCAAGAGCAGATCAATAATGAAGTAAAGCAGGGCAAAGAACTAGAACTAAGAACTAACAAAGAACTGCGTGTATGTGTAAGTGTGCATGAATGTGTATGTGTGCATGTATGAACGCGTATATATGTGTATGTGAATATCTGTACAAATACATACGTGTTTACGTGTATATATGTGTGTATGTGTCTGTATATTTGTACATACATATGTATATACGGCTGTGTAGGGCTGCATTTGTGTGTACACGTGTATATATGAGTACATACATGTATATACATGTTCATATGTGTGCACCAAGGGGAACGCGTGTGCACGCGTTGATGCGTACGCGTCACGTTCATCCGTGTAAACATAAGTGCACGACATAATTGTGAACAAAAAATCTACTGCTTGCGACATCTTTTAATTGAACACTAATTAAAATCTTAATTAAAATTAAGGTTCAGCTAAAACGTTGCGAACAACAACTTACTTAATTATCCGTTTTAGTTCAAATTAATTAATTTCTGCAAGTTTTTACTATTAAGAAGGACATGTATGTACATTCTCCAACTCTCCATTTCTTGAAAAATAACTCTACTACATGAGATCAATATGTATGTTTTCTTCACAGTTAGGAGTTAGCACCGTAGTCTGACCCGTTGACATGCTGTGTTGGGGTTCGGACCAAAAAAAAATCATAAAAGAACGCTGTAACTACTACTAATAAAAACCAATTTGCAATGTTTACGATGAGGTTGCTGTAAACAAATAAATGTTGCTGTGTAATTTGTCATTAAGCTTCGTAGTGAAACGTAAAAAAACGTGTTAACTAAATATTTTAAGTTTTTAGAATACATTTTTTCCGCTAAAGCAACAAAAATTTTACCGGCTCAACCGCGATGATCCTCCTTTCCATCCGATCCAATCGACGAACAATAGCTTTAAGTTTCTCCAGTAAATTTTTCCGCCATTTCACTCCTTTTCGACCACGCCTTTTTTGTTTCTGTTTCAATTCTGTTCTTTCCAAAACAGATCCATCATCTAGAAATAAAAAAAGAGACGGAGCCTTTGAAACCATTCCCTAGAAAAAAAAAAACGAATCCTTTCTTCAAAGACTCACGCGTTTGATGAAGTGACATCGTTAAGGTTCGGATCTCTTCACGAAGTTCCCTCATTCTTTGTTTCTTTTTACGAAGAAGACGACGTTCCCTGCGTTCGCGTCGAAACTTTAATGAAAACTTCAGCACTACGTCACGAATTTGACGTTTTCTTGGTGGTTTTAAAAACTGTTGAAAAGAATTTGAAGGTAGAACATACGCTTTAATAAAAACATTTGATTTTCTGGGGTTATCCTTGAAAAACTTACCCAATTAAGGGATTCCAAGCCATTTTTACTATTTTAGTCCCTGTGCAGTCTGAAACACAACCTAAACGCCCACGAATCTGAGGTGGTACGGATTTCAGGTGGAGTATTCTTATAAGGGATAGTAGATTATGGAGAGGATGGTGATTCCGTCCATTTCTTCCTAATTACCGTAAAAAACGACCCGGAAGATGCGACGCGTGCACAAGGCTGGCGCGCTCCAATCAAACTCGTTGTGGAAAATAGCGCGCTGGAACGCTCGAAGCCGTATCTTCCGGGCCGTTTTTTTTTTTACGGGAATTAGGAAGAAATGGACGGAATCACCCCCTCTCCATAATCTACGATCCCGTATACGAATACCTGAAATCCATACCACCTCAGATTCGTGGGGTGATGTCTTCAAAACAATTTTATGAGAGTGGAAGCCAAAAAAAGGGGGTAGAGGATGAGATCACTGATCGATCAATTTGAATCAATGACGAAGATCAGCTGATAACTGCTGCAAAGTCCATATTTAAAATTTGCAACAATGTTAAGCGCTTTTATTTCGGAACTATTGAAGATTACAATAGTACAAATAGTTTTAAATTAATGTACCCACTAAAAGTAAACAAAAAATGTGTTGATATTAAAAAAAAAGAAGATTTCAAAAAGATATTATTAAACGATGTATCCAGTCCAGCTCAATTGGCATTAACAAAAATAAAAAAAATATCTCTACAGAATTTTGGATAGAATGGATCCAGAGAAGAGAAGAAGAAGGAAATTTCTCAAATACGTAAAAGTACGAAAGTTATGGTTACAATAACACCAATATTTTGATTTTAACAAGATTTTAATTAAGAAACACATCCTTAAGTTGTTCAAAGAAATCCAATTATTTGAGATTTGCGGTCACAGATGCGGTGAACAAAATAGGAGGGCGAAAATTAAGAAATTGTTTGAAAGCATATTTTTTTGATGAAAAAAGAGCAGCAGCGAGTTTTAAGTCGATTCATTCGTTTAATTTAATTAAATTAATTATTTAATTTTATTTTATTTTATATTTAATAATAAGACTAGGAGAGAGCAATATTACGATTAATTGAAGGAATTTTTTCAAACACGAGCTTTGGCTTCAAACCGCACACGAACTAAACGTTAAATTCGTTGAAAATACCGAGCGATAAAGACACCACTGAAACACCAAGCTCTTTATTTTTTCAGAGTCATTTTTCTGTTTCTTTCTGTTTTTTTTTCAGATTTTCTTTTTAAAAGGAGACGTTCAGGATCAGAATAGTCAGGACAGTCAACCTGTGTGTCTACCTTAATTGTTTTATCTCATCTGAAATCTGAAAACAACTATTTTATAGTTGAGAAACCCTCAAACGATTGAAGAATAAAAAATCCTTTAAAATTTACCTCCGAAATAAGTGGATTTGAGGTAGCAACGTCTCCGACATTATCTGTGATTAGTTGGCCAGCAGAATTTACGGTGTTACACACGGAAATCAATGGTGAGATCAATAAAACGTAAACAACGTAACGCATTAGTTCGTAATCCTGAAAAATATGCATTTTCTGAAGGTTATTTTTTAAAAAATCCGAATATTAACAACAACAACAAAAAAAAAGGAAAAGAAAAATGTTTGCATAGTATTTAGGAATCAACATATTCGTGTATCAGTACGAATAATATCAGACGTATGGAGCAAAAAATCTGTCAATATCTGGTAGCAATGGATCGGATCAGGTAGTACTGTAAAAATAGTAGCAGAGGTTACGGTCACGTGAGCATATTCAGGAATTCAGAGTTATTTCTCGAGACGATAAGTTACAGTATGTATAGTCAGTTCAAAACCACATGAAACTTGGTGCAATTGCGTAAGCAGATGCGATTGAAGTGAAGCGGTTGCGCCAGCGGCTTCGCGATCCACGTGGGACCGTCACCCGGTCCACGTCCCGTCGCTGCAGCCGGAGTCGCTCACAGCCGCCAGCTCTGTCACGCCGCTGCTGCTGCGATGAGTGGATCGGGGTGAGGGTCCCAGCTGGATCGAAGCCGTTGGCGCCACTTCGTTTCGAGCACAATCGCTTACGCAACTGCCAACCTTCAGGTCACTTTAACCAGACTCCGATAAAAAAACAGTTGCAGATAGACACCAAACGCATCTAAGGAGCTATGTGATTGAAAACATTCGGATTTTTTTTTTACAGTTGAAGAAATTATTTCAATAACATACCCTACAGACATAGAGAATTTAAAGAATAACTCAAGTTGAACCTACAGTATTCCCCTACAATATAAGTTACCTTTTAATTGAGTTGGGTAAACAAGATAAACATTAAGGAGCTTGCGATATTAAATGTTTAATATACATGGATATTTTTTATATATAACAGAGATGACGTATTCAAATTGGCTTCCAAAGAGATATGTATTATTTGGGAAAAAAAGATTGACCACGAAATTTCATTTTGTAAGTAACCAGTAGGAATTTTTTTTTTGGGCAAAATATTTGTTGTACTTAAAATTGTCCAAAAATCCGGAAATGATTCTTTTTTTAAGAAATAAATAACACTTTTAAGAAGAATTCATTTTTAAATATAGAATTGATCAGAAATAAACAAAAATAACATCTGAAATTACCTCGTTCAACCCCGTACGCAGGAATATTTCTTGAAATATGCAGCAAATCACTGCATATGTAACCCGAAATTTATATATAAGATAAATTAACAACCAAATTTCTGGCTTCAAAATATTTTTGAAGGAATGAGGTGAACTTGGTGGTGGAAAGACACGGTTTGCCATTTTTTCTCCAATATTTACTGCTGCCGATTTAATTTGAAACGCATCCAAAAATCGTTGTCGAATAGAAGGATGCGAAATTTTAAAGCAAACGAAAGGAGGATAAAAGTGTTGTTCCGAGAAAATCGTGTAAAGAATCAGCTCCAACGATAAAGTCGATATGCTTGGGGGCAAATAAACATAATAAAAAAACAAATATTTTATGAAATATATAATATAGAAACAATGTATAACGAACAGAAGTAAAAAAATGAGTTGCTAAAAAAGTTCCAAATAAGATGTCACATTAATGTGCAATTAAATTTCAATTTGAAAAAAAAAAAACTTAAAAAAAAAGAAATAGTCCTTAAATACGTAACGCACAACCATATCCATCTATTAATTAACCCAGCAAAATCCTAATTCATCAAAAAATGTATTCACGAAGTTATTCGTTTACTTCGCTTCTGCAATTCAACGCATTGCGAAAATACATAAATTTTGCATTTAAAAAAATTCAGATTTAAAAGATAAAAGGTGTTCGGCGTGAATAAATCCGCTTGGGATCCGCCAGTGCTTTCACTTCAATTCAGAATCGTTTAGGGCTTAAGGTCAAGTCAGTTTGTTTATCCTCCCAGACAAGTCTAATACCATTTTATCGACCCGGGACGGATGAAAGACATGGTGAGCACTAGGGTGGATTCGAACTTCCGATCGATCGATTGTTCAGTCGCAGCGGAACCTCTTACCAACAAGAACAAGAGCTAGACCCGCTCAGATTCAAAGTATTAAATAAAAACAATTAAAAGACACAAATTCAGTAGAGTCTTACAAGTGTTTACTACGAAAAAAAAAACTTGTAAAATACGACCAAGTCAGATTTATAATAGTAATGCAGCAGATTTCAGCCACCTTAGAACGAGAAGAAAGGAAGAAAAGAGAATGTGCCGGATTGTCGAGAGACTCGAGGGACTCATTAGGCTATTGAGTGTGCCCATTCTCTCTTCCCCGTCAATTATAGCACAAACGTACTTGAATTGAGGGGAATTTCTCATGCGCTAAGCAGGTTTGCTTAATTATTGAATTTGTATTATTACGTTTATTTTATGTTACGCTGTGATTTTTACTTCCATAACAAGTACATTAATTAGTACAATTAGTTCAAAGAAAGAAAACAAAGAAAAGTTGTATTTTATATCGTATTTGAATACTCAGATGAGTTAATATTCAATATTCAACTCGATTGTTTTTTCGAATAATAAAAATTAATTCGAATGTATTATGAATTCCCAAGTGATATCTAATTTTTCCACCACTCTACAAAATCAATGAATTCCAACATTTCATCGCTTAAAAGAGGCTATATTTGGGCGCTTTCTAAAATTAATAATTTTTTGTAATGAGGAAAAATCCACATGACCGCCAACTTCCAGTTCAAATAACAGGCGGATTTCCTAACCGCTAGTTGTTGGAGCTTTGCAGCTACATAATCACTCAAAGAAACATAAGGAGATAACTTTCAACGCTTATTTAATTGATTTTTAATTATTGATCGCGAACGGAAACGATAGCGGATATTCGTACAACTTTGTAATTTGATGGGGTAAGATAGTACTTGAACATTCTAAGGGGACTAAGTGAAAAAAAATGACACTGATCATTACTACGGTAGAAGATAGATGCGTAAGTAGTCGTCTGCACTTATGTTTGCTCAAGTGACCGCGGCGCGACCGCAGCATCACGTGCACGCGCCTCCTCTGCCTGTCACGGTCGTCCGGGTAAACATAAGTGCTTGTGTTTATGCATATCTCAGTTCAGTATCTAATTACCGGCCAAATGAAATTCTATTTGTCTTCCGTCCTACAGACGCAGTCCATCCGTAAGTTTTGCAGGGAATTTTAGCCGACGATCACAAGTTAAACCTATGTAGTAGTAGTGAACCGATTTTTTCACATACAAGAATCAAAAAAAAAAACGTTGACTGCTCATTTTTACAAGTGTGAATCTCAAAAATCGGATAAAATTCAACACAGTTTTAATAAATTTATTTATGCGAAGATCTCAGAACGCTCCAAAGATAATCAGGACTTGAGGTGTTTGACCTACGGAACTCTACTGTAGCGACTCAGAATTGGTTACGGTTTGAACCGATTCTGAGCCACTATTATTGAGTTCCATAAGTCGAATATGAAAAATTAATTCTGACCCGATAAAAGCTTTATTCTGATAACAAAGAATATGATGGAAACGAGCATGGATAATAAAATATGATGTAAGGGATTTTTTTCCTACCTCAAAAAGCAGTATTTTCAATTTTTGGTAACGTCGAACGTAAATAGAAGGAGCGGGAACCTTTGGGATTTTTGTTCAAAGGCCGAAGGTGGACGGGACAGTCCCTATCCTCCACCTGGTACTCGAGATACCACGATGATAACGCTACCTGCGTGGATTACCCCAAAATCGCTAGGTTTCTAGAAGAATCCTTAGCTTCGAGACTGGATCGATGCAGATAATTTACCTTTGAAATAAAAATCTGAGTTTTAACTTGCTAAACCCGCAGTGATAAGTACCAGAAAAAATCAATAAGCCCATCTCGCGCAGATCTTTCGACTCTGTTACTAAAATCTCGAAGGAAAAACTCGAATTCCGCGTACAAAATCATCAACGCTAAAACTTCCATGAAAAAGTTGTGTCGCGTTTCTTTTAAAGAAATTAAAAGAAACAATTACAAGGATTAGAAACTAATACACCAAATCTACACTAACCGTGTCAGAAAAAAACAAACAAACAAACAATGAAGTAGAGGGGCAACTCTAACCACGAAAGGTCCGCTACATCACAACCAGACAGTTACGAACGCTCTGAAGAAGGCGAAACGTAAGGCGAAATAAAAAATCGATAAAAAAATAATGATCATTGGCAGCGAGGAACTACAGTGCAGCAAGAAAAAATACGATAAATAGAAATATTAAACTATGATTACTCAACTTCTATGCGAACTGTGACATGTTTTAGACGCCCTGAACATCTAATATGATGAACCTCGAACTAAAAGAACTCTTTTGAAGGTGGGAGAACCTTGGAATATATACAACTTTTTAGGAAGTCACAAGGATGGGTTGCCTATATGGAAGGGAAAAGTGCAAAATGCTTTCGAATTGGATTGAAGCGCACATCAAATGATGCCTTTACTCCCCAGAGAGTTAACAACCATCCCGTGTAGCTTTAGCTTCAACCATCAAGCTTTCCATGATAGAATACTAATAATATATACTGGTCAAAACATATAAATGAGTGAAATTTCATGCATGAAATTAGAACAAAAAGAAAATAGTTAACGTTTGAACAAAGAACACATTAAGAAGTAGCACAGCAGGGGGGTTATATCTGCTGTTGTATTTACGGTGTCAGTGTGACATCAAGAGCAGGTGCGAACAATCAGTGAGCACCTCCAACTGCGCGACACTCCCATCATGAACACTTGCTATTCGTAGGGAAAAAAAGAAAATTCGAGAACCTCAAGACAATGTTTCAGCTTATAATCGTTCATTTCGAAGCAAACAAAGCGCACTTTTACATCCCCGTAAGAATTCCAGTAGGGAATTCGTATATCCATGGATTTTAGGCAAGCAATAAATGTACACGAAGATAATCTAAAGCACTAGGATTCGCTTCGGCCCGTTTTGATCACAATGTAAGAATGTTTTAACATTACAAGTGAACACCACATATCAAGCTGCAATAAATCAATACGTATGACTACAAAATATGAAATTCTTTTCACTAGTTTTTTTGTTTCAGGACGTGTTCGCGTTAGAGAATATCGATAGATTATTGTCGGACGTTGAAGAAGATAGTAATCGAGATCGCGGTCCTTGTGGTGTCAGGCGGGAATCTAAACAAGTAAAAAAGTACGTTATATGAACGCAAATGATACAGCTACTCTCCAATTTTTGACTGATTGCTGTTTGTTCAAATTTGAACAATAAACTAACAAATCAAAGCGATGCAAAAATGCAAGACGCTGAATCTCAGCTGGAGCATCACACGCGATTCATATACAATCATAAAGGTTCACCAATATTCTCTAGATATCCCAAATACGTAGAAAACCATAAGATATCGCAGCTAGCTTACAATAACGGTTGCAATATGAGTCGAGACTAACTAGGAAGTTTTGTAGGAGTAGAAATAACGCAAACGGAAACATGCGGGAAAAAAAAGTATGACAAAAGGTGGATGCTTAACTAAAACGGTCCCGCATTCCGTCCGATCTTAGACGAAATAAAAAAAGAGATACTCAAAATCACACGGAATATCAATAAAAAAAGATAAATTCAAGTGGTACTTACATCGTATCAATGTTCTTGTTTGTCCACCTCCTTGGATGTAGCTTCCTGCATAAAATAGGGCGGTTACGATAGCAAGGCCTGCCATCGTCACAAAAACTGCTACAGTGTCTCTCTTTCTGTCCTTTTTCTCTGCACATTCCCACACATCGTTCCAGATATGTATAGTATCATTCATCTGTAAAAGGTACTCTATGGAAGCTTTGAAATTGAAAAGCTACAGCGGACAGAGAAATAGTTGTGGTCAGCATGCTTGGATGCTTTTCCTGGAGTATTATCCATTGAGTAATTGTCGAAAAGACGAAAGATCCCTTCAGCTAAGCCACTTTTTCAGTTCAATCATTGATCACCATTAATCGCTTAGGAAAAGAGAATGACCATACCGTAGTTTCCACGTCCACACAGAACTCAACACCAGGTTCAATGTATATATCCCAATAGAAGGTGAAAAGCTTGTTGAATTGATCCTTGCAAGATGAACAAACAGGACTCTTGCCAAAAAATTCGTCACTTGTGCCAGTGATATTCGCCACGCAATCTCGCCATTGGAAAAGCTTGTCCTCAAATAAAAATAATTATTAATAAATTAATAATAATTAATACGATTTGAAAGCGGATTTCCCGGAAACTACTAACTTGGAATTGCACGGTGCGGTTAGCAAACTCCACCCTTGAGTCGTTTGCAGTGAAGTTCCAGTAAATTGTAAGGCACGCTTCAGAAAAAAAAAACTCTCGAGTACAGTGAAAACGCTTCAAACGAGAAAGATTAACAAGAGAACTTACATTCACATCTGGACTTTGCCCATATATTGGAAGTTAAAGCTTCCGATATATCGTAACTATACGACAATAGATAATTGTCATAAATAACTTGAGTGCATGTTCTGTTGTCCAGAGAGAATATATTGTCCTAAAACTGGAAATATCAACTGAAGTGATCGGTGCTTTTTCATCTGATCTTTGTTCGAGACCGATGTTAAATACGAAAAAAATGCAACATCTTGTGCTCTTATATGAGTTATATATAGAATTTTCAGTCAAACTGAGGCATTCATTCCTTTTTTGAAAATGTTATATTGTAATAATATTGCATGTTGTAAGAAAAAACAATTCTGGAGAAGAAATTACATAAAATCTGGCTCAATGCAACTTGTATCACGCAAATTTGTTCTTCAACGATTCCGCATCATTTGTCCTCACTTCACAGCTCTTCTGACTGCTTGAGTGATAATCAGGTACTCTTCTCTTCACATTTGTTAGTCAGGATCAGGAATTTTCAATGTGTAAAGCAAGAGAAGACAAGGAAGGAGCTCATTTCGTTCGTTTATGAAGATGGGTTGAGTTGACTGTTCTTTAGGAATAGCCTTCAAAGATTTCCCATCAGTCTTTTGTACTGATTGCCCAAGTGACTTGCAATTTTGCCCCAATTTCAAAGAAAAGTCTAGCAGGTTCAACTTGCCGTAACTAACATTTCATCAACTACACTTGGTAAAATAAACTAGAACATAAACAAAACCAAAGCTAAATCGGAAACTGATGATTTGTAATGTAATTACGCAATGTTAAGGTTAACACGTGCAATTTCCTATTTTGAGATATATAACTCAGCTGGTAATCTCCCTCAGGCATCAAAGTTTCTGGCATGATTCAGTAACGAAAACCTAACCAACTCACCAGATGTTTCGTTTCGTATTCGACATGCTTGAATGCTATGTATTGTTCCCAGCAATTGGTGCAAACTTTCGGCGGGATTGACCAATTCGTCGCACATTGCACCATATTCGCTTGCACACGCGCAAACTTCTGAAACATAACGAATCATACAAATTTTTCGATGATTTTCTCATGAACATGCTTGCATCCGAACTCTACATACAACTGCTCGTTGAGCTCAAGACTTTTTGGATTATGTAAAGCGCCACAAACCATTCATTCATTCATTCATTCATTCATTCATAAATAGTTGAAGAAGGTCCTACTGACTTTTTCCTACTTTACGGAATGGAAAATCTAACGCGTCATTGCATTAATATAAAAAAGATCAGACTTTTTTTACTACGTGATTTTACACTGCTATTCATCGTTATGAATCGGTTTATTTTATCTTTGACTTGATTTAAGTTCCAATGAATTTTTGAGTTCTTTTCTTCTTTTTTGAGTGGAGAACAATCATACGAGTATCAAAATCAGAAATAGAGTATCAACTGCAGCAGTTTGTATATCCCATACTTAACTGTATATCAAAGTACGACGTCAAAATATGATGACCTTTTAGAGAAACATTTTAAAAACGCAATGCGTATCTGCCTGGATATTGTCACGAATCCATTCCAACAGCTTCAATACTACGGAATTCCACCCTCAGAGTTCCAAAGATTTATACCTCATGCAGAAGATTTTGTTTGTTTTCTTATACAGAACTCACATGCAACTGAAAGAAAGAAAAAGAAAGAAGACGTACCACTACATACTCCTGACATGGTCCATCCACATCCCACGGGTCGGCCCTCAATGGAGAATCACTGCTGCTAGTGTCAACGGAAATCACTAACAAAGAGAACAAAATTACGCCTTTAGAAGAGAGAATCATGAAATCACTGACAGTCATTCGTCATCGCAGCCCTGAAAAAAAGGCTTGGATCTTCCAGATTACCGAATACCCAGCACAACATACAAGAATAGTTTACAGCAAAGGAAATCGGGTAAAATGTAGAAGGGGTGGTTGATATTGAACCGGGCTCTTATTTCTGGAAGTAAATAACTAAATCAGTCGGGGGCAGTAAAACTTAGGCATTAGTCTTAGAAAATCTATGACATGTAAGCTAAGCATACTACAAGAGGAAAAGAAAACAAACATTCCAGAAATAAGAGCGCGGTTGATTGCCTTATTCTTTACTTAATAAATGTGCAGAGCAGCCACCATAGATTTGTAATTAGATCACGTTCATTGGACAAGCATCAATTTATCACACAGAATTTAAGGGTTTAATGAGAAGAAAAAAAAAAAGGAATTTCATTTAAAATACCACACCTCTTCATTAGTCCTTTTGCAATGGCGGTAAAGAAAAACAACTAAGCAGAATTGAACACTTAACGTAGCGTTTGACGAGTACCACCTGAAATTTACATAAATAAGCAGATGATGAGATTTCCATCAAAAGCAATCAAAAGCAAAAGCAAAAGCATCGGAAAGAAGAAAGGATCTACGAAGAACACCTCTTTCTCGAGCTCTACATATTAAACAACATCCTGATAAGAAAGTCCGAAAAAATAAACAAAGCGTGGCTTCGCAGGAAACAAAAATAGAACGAATAAACAGATGTGGTTTGGACTCTGGAGGAAATGCGGATTGATATAGCGTAAAAACTGTAATATTTAGCCATCTTGTAAAGTACTGAGCTATTCAGACATTTAGCCTAGTCACCACAGTCAGTAGTAAAACACAAACATCTGTGGGAAAAAAAACCTCTGCCCTGTAATGGCACGACTGAACTCGTCCATCCACTGTTCGAACTCGTCCGCGATGCGTCTGAACTCGCCTCCCTTCCTCCTACTTTCCTGCTATTTATTCTACACCACTTACGCCTTGTATTCAACCCTTCGCCACTAATTGTCAAAGGATTGCTGGCCACTTATCCCAGGAATCAACTCTGAGCAATTTGAACCACTCATACACAGTCTGTTTCGAACAACCTGTGTTGTAGTGCAATTGCGTAGGCTGCCGCGTTCGCAATGGGACCTTCGCTAACTGGAAATTGGCTGTGGAGTTGAGCAGCAAGGATCTCAGCGTGCCGGCGATTGCACGAAACGCCATTCGTTTCGGCTCGCAGGGAAAAACAGGACATCCAAATTCATTTCCAGATTTCCCATCATTACTCATAATTGATGTGGATTTTAATGAATCATTCCCAGCTTGAATCGATTTCTACAATGGATGCCACAGAAGTGGTCACCAAAGAGGCTGTCGAGAGTAACTCTAGGGTATTCCGATCATGTTTCAACGACTCAATTGGTCCCAAAGGGATCGAGCAGCGGGATATCGTTTCTGTTACCGTAGTTGCCCTGTGACGACCAAGTAGTATTCGGTATAGGACGGATAGCCCGCAGGATTCTCTGGTCGGCTTCGAAGGTCTTCAACGGGGTGACCACTTCAATTGGTTAAGAACAACGGGACGAACGGAGGAGAGGATTTGAGTTGCAGCGCGCGCGTCGCGGTCATCCGGTTGAAGCCATTTGACACCGTGTGTAAATAGTTTGAGGTTGTATTACTGCTCCCAGTGAACTCAAACAGATAGGGTTTTTTTTTTTTTTTTTTTTTTTGTTTGTATCATTGTTCTATTTGTTGTATACGTATTGGATCAATTTTCATACTTTAATTTCAATTAACTAGGAATTTTCTTGTGGAAGTTAATCTCCGTTTTTTTTCTCTAGGATGTTGAGTCGTTCTCTTCTCCTCGCTCGCGAAGATGCGATGATGGTTTTCAGTCGCGCAGCATCATCCGCTTCGAAATCAAGTGCTCCGAGAATGAAAACTTTTGAAATCTATCGCTTCGACCCCGATCAACCAAATGCGAAACCACAGATGAAGGTGTGTCTACTTCAAAGTCTCGGTCAAAAGTTTTTTTTTCCATCTTATACCTCTAATATTTTCCTGGAAAATTCAAAGAAACAGTTCTATAAATAGGTAATCAAGGCTTATAGATATACCAAGCATTTATAGGATTAAACATTATACAACGTAGTACTGCACATATATAAATAAATGGTCCAGGGAGAATTCTTACGTCTTTCGTTGGAATTCTGCCTAGAGCGCTTATTCAGTCAGTTAAACAACAGCATGTCATCCGTTTTACATTATCGTTTTTTTTTTGGATGCATGAGTTTCTCCCAGGAATGCCACCGTGATTCCTATGCTGCTGGCGCGAGTTCGTCGCAGCTGAGGGTGGCACTGCGACGAAACGTGGCCGAGTTGCAAGGATCATCTCAGATCACACTTATTCTCGAGATTTTTGTTTCTTATCTAGAGAATTAATAAAGGATAATCTATATCTAAATCTAGAGAATTAATAAAGGGCTTACCGGCCCCAAACCACCCCAAATTCGAAGGATGATGCCTTTAATCAATCCGCTTGGGATGTGCCACAGCATTCACTCTAATCCAGAGAATCCGTTTGGGTTTTACGAGACTGTATCTGGCATATACATTGATTTGTGGAGCTAGCCGATCAAATCATTGTTTTTAACCTCCCAAAGAAGTCTGGTACCAATTTGTCGACACCTCGGGCAAAAGTCTTGGTTGGGTCTAGGGCGATCGTACACTTAATTAAAGATTTCTTAGCATCAAGCTTCTTCTGAGGGTTTGGAAGAAAACAACAAATAAAATGACGAAAAATATCCGGAGCTACTACATCAGTAAATCATAAACATAAAGGCAGCAGTTCTTCATACATCCACACAATTCTCATTATTGATTTCAATACCACTACTTCCACCTTTAGGCTACTAGCTACTATTGATTTTTCTGATCCAAATTCTTAATGTTTTAACCGGTTCGGTTAACATTGTGAACACCATAGAAGCGATAACTACTCTGCTTTCAGAAGTATCAAGTTAACTTGAACGAATGTGGCCTGATGGTCTTAGATGCTCTGATCAAGATCAAGTCTGAGCAAGATACTTCACTTACTTTTAGAAGAAGCTGTCGAGAAGGTTTGGTTTCTTTCTTAACTTCTTTTTCAACTTGATTTGAGAGACTCATACGCCACGAAAGAGACAGTAGGTATCTTCGCAACAAGAAATTCGTAAACTTAAGAGATCAGATCTTTCAAACTTTCTTTTTGTCGTGTTTCCCCTTCTCATTTGTTTCCATCTTATGATAATTTTTTCTTTACATTTTGGCCACCACGTATTCTATGACCCGCAATACTACGACGGTTTTTGCTATACAAAATAAAAATCGAATTAATTAGACTCTTCAAATGGCCGAATCTCCAAACGAAATGCTACTTTCGATTATTTGTTTGAATTGAATGGTTTCGTATTTATATTTGAGAAGAAATCTAGCAAAAAAAGTAACGTCACTAGAGATAGAATAAAGAGGTCTGACAGGCACCAAGTTCTAATGGAAGAAAGGCAAAATGAAACAGAAAGGTATGGAAACCAGCGTCGAAGAAACTATGTTTCTTCTTTCTCATCCAGAAGTTTTTGCGGTACATCAGCTTCAGCCAACCATCATGAAAGATGGGAGGGCAAGGACAGTCATCCAGGCATGGTGCGGACGACCGTTTCCAAACCAGTAGAAGAACAATGCCAGTTGGCTGATCCCAAACTGAACGCAGGGTGGATCATAAATGGCTGGCTGATCGATTGGGATTGCTCTTCCTCAGCGTAGTTGTTGTACGATCTCAACACTCCCGGATGTCTTTTTTTATAATCGGAACAGTTTTGGGCAGCGCCAGGTCAGCTGGAGTAAACACTTCACCACGTGCAAGTAATATAATATGGGAAATAATTTTAAGAAATAAGGAAAAAGAAGTCACAAAAGAGATTAACGTTCGGAATTGAAATCACATCGTAGTTGTTCTTTCGTAGCTGGCTCAACAAATGCAATCAAATGGAAGTAGAGAACCATAAAAGATTAAGGACTGGAACAATTCAAAAAATTGCCTCATATAATCCACGAGGAATATCGGTGGGACATTCTAACTGGCATAGAAAAGAAGATGAAACTCATGCCCTTTGCGATGAATCAGTCGGCGAACGGTCGGTCTGAGGGCGCATGCGAATCAATAATTGTACAAGTGCTCTGATCAACATACAAAGGAGTAAATTTTAGAACCAATTAAGGTTTGGTTGCAAGTTGTTTGATCTGATTCTTGCGGAAATGATTGATACATTGCGGATTTTTGAATATGGAGATAAAAATTCTAAAGATGTGGCGTCTCAATCCACTCGGGATGCTCCAACGCGTTTTACTGCAATTCGTAATCGTTGAGGTTTTTGTAGTGTGTGTTGGTCTACACAATGACTTGCGGAGGCCAGGCGATCACCAAGAAAAAAGTTTTTATTCTCCCAGACAGGTCTGGTACCAACTTATCGACGTCGGAGTGATGAAGGCCTTGGTTGGCACTGGAGCGGTTTCGAGCTATCGACCGATTGTGCAGTTCTTTCAAATTTCTCAGGATCACTTGTTCGAAGAGTTCGTAGAAAAACAATGAAATCATAATAAATTATATCAGGAGATAGCATATCAGTGAATCATAAACATAAATCGTACAGTTACGCACTACATCCACCCCAGTACGAAAATCTACGATGTTAATCCATCCACACATTATTCCTACTTAATATTACGGCTACAAGTCCAATTAGGCAACGAACAATATTTCAGTGTTTGTTTAGCAGTAATAAAATGAGCGTGTGGATTATGCGAAGCTATATTCCGCATATATCGAATCCATGATCTGGAGATTGACAGCCCAGTTCGTTAGAAGAATGATCTATCGATCTGGTGTATTCCGTATCTAAGGAAATAGACTGATGTCCAGTTTTTGGCAACAGAGACTTACTATTCAGATCTAACTAAATTTTCTTGGAATGCTTAGAAAAATCCTTCAAGGCTCTACTTTTCGTATACCTCTATAGTAATTTCTAAGTTATTTCCTTTCAAATTTCCTAGGCTTACATCTTTTTCGTGTTACAAGAATGTTTATGATAGAAGAAATCGAGTGGTTCAGAAGTCTCAAATTCATTCGAGTGGAACTTCCTACGCAATAATTTGCGTTTGCTAAGAACCATTGGATCTAGTTATGATCTCCGTAAGGTTACTCAATAGTAACCTTACGGAGATCATAACTAAATCCAATGAAATATAGCCGTGTTCTATCTAATACGATGGTAGAGCTTTGAAGTTGCACATTTCTCAGCAAAATCCAGTTTGGTATTAAACTTTTGTGTTTGTTTGTGGTAGAACTGGCAATTTGGATAAGATACAGCCAATTTCAGTCGGTTTTCTTCCCTTTAACAACATCATAAGTAAACAGTTTTCTTCCCAAACTATCTTAGTTCCAATCTATTTAGGCGTCTTCTCTATATCTGTTGTTATATTGCTATTTTTACTTTCGTTTTTGCCAGGTAAAGTTACATTGACATTACATTGTTCTTATTTATTGGTTTTGTATATCCGCATAGGATGTATAATCGGCTCAAAACGACATGAAGCATGGTGCAGTTGCGTAAGCGGCTCCGCTCGAAGCAGCGCAGTGGGGATTGCGGTTGGAATCGACGTGGGACCGCACCGTGTTTCATGCCTTTTCGACCTTATTATACATGTATTAACCACCTTAAGCTCTAGATCGATGTTCATTCATTTCACATTTTATTTATTTTTCATTTCATTTCTCGGATGGTGCGAGTTATATTTGATCTGCATGGTTTTTTTTAGTGATCGTACTAAAAAATTATGGATTGAAGAGCAGCAACGATGTTTTGTCAGCAGAAATGAGTGAGAAAAAATGAAATGATACGATAGGGATTCACGCTAAACTCCAGGCATCTGCGGATCATGCGCTATGAACATTGGTGGAGAGAACAGCCTTGCGTGTACCAGCAGAATTAATAAGGATACAAGCAAAGTAACTAAAATTTATCCCTTACCTCACATGTATGTTATTAAGGTATGTTTGATACTATTACGGTACTTATATAAACAAACATCAGCTGTTTCTCTTTGTAAGGATCTCATTGCTGACATGAACTTGTTCTACCAGCAGTATGCGTCAATTAAACCTTGGATTCATAAGAAAACGGACATGACTTTGGGTAAGAAGCAACTATATCAAACTATCAAGGAGCGTGAAAAACTGGTAAGCCATTTTCATTGAAGTTTTGGCATTCTGGAATTATCATCGGATGAAAATCTCTCACGGTTCCAGGATGGACTGTATGAATGTATTCTTTGTGCATGCTGCTCAACTTCTTGTCCTTCATATTGGTGGAATGCTGATAAATACTTGGGACCAGCCGTGCTCATGCAAGCTTACAGGTATATCATAGCATTCGAACGGAATTTTTATACGATATCCAAACCTCCTCCCTCGTTTGAAATGCAGGTCCTCAAAATGTGGGGAAGAAACGTGAAGGACAACTTTGAGTTTTGTTTAGGAAGTGAAGTTAAGATTCGATCAAATCATTTCTTGGACAGTAACCGTAACGTACTCTTCCAGATTATTTTTCTTACACTTTTCCTATGGAGATTTTTATTTATCCTTGTTGTTTATGTAATCTGATACTTCTACAATGCCGCAGCGAAATTGCAAATCTCAATCTGTTCTAATTTATTAATTATTCTGAATTATTCAAATCAGACAACCAGTTTTGAGCTAGAACTTAAATCTGAACATAAGTGCGCAGACTGGTGCTTTCTTTCTATAGAAAACGAAACGAAACGAAGTTAAATTAGTTCTTGCACTTGTTTTTTTTTCGATATTTCATATTTCTATTCCACATAGCCAGCTTCCATTAGTAGGAACAGTGACAAGGGAATCTAGGAGCATAACAGTCTCATTTATTGGAGAAATACAATACGACTCACAGTATTTGTGCGAAATTGGAAATGTCAAATTTGTATGCTTAGTTCCGTAGGCTATCAATGAAGCAGGAATTTAATTCTTTACTAAACACGTTGAGCATAGGTGATATTTCCAAATTTATTGCAGATGGATCATTGACTCTCGAGACGACTACGCCATGGAACGTCTTCACCGCATGCATGATAATTACTCCGTTTACAAATGTCACACTATTATGAACTGTACTAAAACATGCCCTAAGGTGAGAAAATCTCATTTTTTATTAGGTAACCCCGCATTTCATGAGGTCACTCAGCTTTATTTATAGAATCTAAATCCTGCAAAAGCTATCGGTGAGATTAAAGCACTTCTAACGGGCTTCAAAACCAAGCCACCACCCGAGCCGGCCAAATTTTGAATGAAGTGAGACTTCTCATATTTCTCGATGGTGTGTTGCATAATTCATTTATTATAATTTACGAGTAACTTATTTCCGGAACAATCCACAGATCCGTTGTTATATTGCATAGCACGTTGCTTGCGCTGTTGTGCTCTTTATGTATGCCGTTTCATTTATTTGTGTGTGTGTCGTTATTTCCAGGCAGTTGTCAAGAGGTTGTGTTGTTTCATAAAATGAACAGACTACTACGAGGTCCTAGTTAATAAAGAGATATGTTTTCGATTCTTTTGTGGTCCACCATCATTACTGTAAGCATTCACGGCGATTTGGCCGACTACAAACAATAAACAATAACAACAACAGCGTGGTTAATCCGAATTCTAGTAAGAGAAGAGCGAGTGACAACCGTGACCATCCCTTTTATTATTTACTATTTACTTACTATTTAGTAGGTGCGACACGTATTAACCGTATTTTCATTTTAAACAATTTTAAGCAGTTTCAGTGAAAATGTAGAGAGGCTCGAATCTCGAACAGCGCAAAGAAACACAAGTTAACAGATACAGTTTGATAAACATGATTAGTATCCCAAAACAGCCCTCCTATCAAATTTCAGGGGGAAATTTATTATTGATAGAGGTGAAATAATGATCCGATTAACATTCGAAAGGTGGGGTACTTATTTGTGGTGTCGCCCTGAAGATTGGAAAGAAAATATATCTATCTGCTCATTAAAAGATAAAAGGATAAAGTACACAGTGTCGATAATCAACCCTTTGGATTCATTCGGGACGCGTCTATGCGTTCGAATTCGATTCAAAGTTGTTTGAGACATCTTTTAAGACGATTAGGGACAAATGAGCGGAACTATCCCGGATCCCGCAATCTACAGCCCCATCTCTAGCTTTTCCCGTGGGTTCCCTCACCACGTCAAATTCGCGGGATGCTGCCTTTGAGGTGAGGTCCAGACTACATAGTTATTTGTTGATTTATGTTCTGCTGGTACCAACATTTCCGATTGTTCAACAAAATATTCTTTTTTTTCAACAGATAAAAGAAAGATGAAGAAATCCTCTGGTCCGCTACTTATAGAAAACAAAATCACTTTGAAGTCATCGAAGACGAGACACTAGTAACTGTTGGTTGCCTACAACGATTGTTTTTCGAGCATAAGATACGTTAAATCAAAATAATAATAATAATAATAACAATAATAATAAATATCCATTTCACGTTATTATATGATGATTGCAAACTACTCATTCAAAAAAGAAATCGTTATGAAAGCAAGGATAGCTTGTCAAAAAGGCCTCTCTCGAAATCAACCCCTCAGACGGGACCCTAAACTACTTCGCTAGAAAGGATAAATAGCTTAAGGAAGTTGACACGGATATTGTATATATAATATGTCAGTTGATTAACTCAAAAGTAAATAATTCCCGGGAAGATGAGCATGATACGGTCGGAAGGATGCAACCTGATGCCCGAACCGAATATGGAGATAGGCCTTCGCGTCGACGTAACTATAGTGTTTGTTTGGTGTTTGACTAACCGCCTTCACTAAGGTTCTTGTTTCATGCGACTTCCTCTCCTCGTTCATATGACAAGTCGATGGAGTCCACAGAGTTCAACCTTTATTATAAATATCGCATTTGTGTTGGGAATTTGTGTAGCTGAAAAATATTCAGACAGAATGTTTTATTTTTTTTGCATCAAACATGCAATGAAATTGAAAAAAATGTTTTGAAGAAAGGTTAAATCCAAATCTACAGAGTGTAAACAGCAATTGCTACTAAAAACACAAATATAAGAGATGGAATGATCTCAAATTTCTCGAGTTCCCTCCATATTTACAATAATCTAGAAAGATCAAATTTCTTGAAACATATTTCCGGAAAAGACATTAAATAAATATGCAAAGCAAAATAATTTATCACAGAAAAGTTAAACACAATATTAGAATCTTATTTTTATCCCAATGACAATTTATATAGGAATTTTTTGGAAAAAATTTTCAAAGAAATATAATAGCTCAATTCTATGGTTCACACATGAAAAGGATAATGAGACAGGCTTACAAGAAGTGGTGAAAGAAAAAAATTGAAAAAAAAAACTCTGCGGAATGAGAATTATGTTATAAGAATAGAGGTAAATGAGCAAAAGATAAGACGGGTGTCAGTCTACTGACCGATCCTCGGAAGAAGGAACACCGCCGACGGATCGTCTCAAATCCATCGCGGACAAAAACGGAAAGAAGGGAGTCCACGAGTGGCTCGGGAATAGAGGTTTCTGGAATATCAAGTAATTAGGGCGAAAGAGTCTGAAAAGGAAACATGACATGGTGGATTTCTGGATAGCTACGCCAGGAGGGTTTCTGCTGATCTGTTGGCGAATTCGACTAATAATCAACCGTGGGGTGAAATACAGAGGTCAGTGTGATTCCCATACGGAAAAGAGTCACTAACGCAGCCAAAGCGCAAATGCTTATGGGAGCTCATCGGAAAAACCATCGACAAACCGAATGTGCTAAGAATTTCTTCCCATGTTAGAATCCAAATGTGCGCTATCAAGATTTATGGGGCATATGATACCTCAAATTAGAAGAGAATTACCTCGAACTGCGTACTGCACTTCAGAAATCACTGGCTATAAAATGTCTAATTTGGCTTACAAATGAGATCCTCACATTAAAGGAATCATCCGACGAATCTGGGGTGGTACGGGTTTTAGCCGGTTAATGCCTATTCGGGGTCGTAGATGGTGGGGGAAGAGGGTGATTCCGTTCATCTCTACCTGTATCAGTGTTAACGGACGACTCCGGAATGTTGTTTCTTACGACGGCTTCTGTTGCATGATGCAACCATTGCGCCCTGCCCCCACCTGCGATTCTTCCGAATGGGTTTTAGAGGAATCGCAGGTGGGGGCAGCATCAAATTCGTTGGGTCTCCCAACATGCGGCCTGCGGCTTGGACTAATTTGATCGTCTGAACTCTGATAATTCGACCATTGCTAAGCGTTCTGGATTGAGGAAATAGATGTCATAGGGGGATTCTTCTCCTTCTGGTGAAGGAGAACATTTTTTTCCGCCACCAAATAGACATCGCTAGGTTCCGCTGAAAATAAAATTGGGTGCCAGTTTTTTTTTATATTCCGACCCAGATAAGGTTTGTGGTATTTTTTCTTCCTTTTCCGGTGCTCCATTTGTATACAAATAAATAAATAAATCCCGAAAATTAATAATCTACTCCAAGATTCCACCTGTAGCAAAGATTCCATCGAAAATGATCCTCTTTGGTCCATCTCAGTCGAAACACTTAACAATGATCCTGGTTGTATTGCACAATTCTGGAAGAAGACAGTATTTGTGGTTAGATTCCCAACCAATTTATGAGTACGAGCATAATAATGTCAATTTTGATTTAATTAATTATAAGAAATATTAGTAAAAATTGAAAAATAAAAAAGAAATTAATATTATTAATATAATAGTTAATAATAAGAACGGAAATTTCTAAGCACACCTGAAAAGTTGAGTATTTCTTTACTTTACGAAGACAAGCGAAATGTTGAATGGCCAGCAAAACATCTCCATTACATCCTAAATAGATAACGTGATAACTGTAATAAAAAAACAACAGCGAACTGTCTACCTACCCTCCAGAACTAATTCAAGAACTCGCTTCTCTTGATCTTCAAACAGTAACGTAAGAAGTTCAATCGCTGGTAAATGGGTGGTTTTTGTTTCCTCCGTATGACCCTTCTTTGACGGTGAAGGATCACTGACAGGAGAGCAGATCGAATCGGAAAAAACATTTCATTGAGAACACAGTTCAAAGAAGATTGAGTTCAAAAGATGAGAGAAGTGATCGATTTCCTTCCTATTTCTTCTTAACTCCAGTAAAATCACATCAACAAGAATTTCTGCAAATATTTACTACGGATAAGGCAATGCAACAGGGTGATCGCTTATGATGATTAGGGGTACGGTAATCGTACTGCACAAAAATCCGACTTCATCAGTTGTTTGAGCCCTGTTTTGGGCTCGGCAAAGATTTACGCACAGATTTTTCCACATTTTAAAAATATCCAACCAGTCTATGCGACAATATCCATCAATATTTAATAATTGATGACTTTTATTCAATTATAAGCGAACTAAGTATTCGTAAATTTGGACTAATAACAAATAAACTAACTACGGTCATCCATGCACTGATCCTCTCCTAGTGTGCTAGCATTCCATACGGGACCTTGCGGTAAGCGTTCCATCACCTGACCAGCCACTACTCTGAACATGGTGCGAATTCAAAACGGGTTTAACAACACAATAATATTATCGTGATTTTTGCACGTCCCTTTTCTAGTGGTCCCTTTTTAGTTCATACTTAGCACTCCTAACTGGTCAGATCCGACGGAATGGCTTGTTTTCAGCGTTGAGTGGCCGTAAGCGTTTGATTTTCCACAAAGTTCCGCAGATAAATATTTAGGAGTTCAGATTACACTTGTTAGCGACTAATTTATATGGTCCGCAAAAAAGTTTAAGGAACTTCCGATACCGTAAAATGTCAAACCATATGAGTATAGTTAAACCAGCATTTATAGAGCCATTCAACCGTCAAATCTCATGAAAATAAGATTGAAATACGGTATCGATCAAAGGATTCCAAGGTCTAATTTCTATTTCCGTATTTTCTACTTTAGCTAAACTGAGTGTCGGATATATTAGCAAAGGACACTAGGTTCTTTCCCGTCTGAATGGTTACAGTATCATTTTGAGAAGTATGCCCCTTACCGTAGACCAAGTGCGATCGCATCCTCTGTCGCTTGTTTTCGTTTCAACGCTACCTGCGCAGCCATAACTCGTTGACGTTCTGCTATCAAGTTGCACTTCTCGCATGCACATTCCCTGAAGTAAAATTAATTTCGTGTAAATTCTAAAACAATCGATTTTCGATTTTTTTATTTTTTTAAAGATTTTTCTTTTGCAACTGCAAGAAATTTCTCAGCAAATATCATGGTTACGCTGAATTTTGTGCAACGTAAAGTAATGTCTCCTTTAAAAGAAACAGTAGACGACCGAGAAGACTCTTTATTCTCCACAATCGGACAGTAAAAGCTCCTTTAAAAAAATCCTCATAGTCACGGAAAGCTCGATCGGTCGCGCAGGAGAAAAAAAGCGAATTTACGAAAAAGACAGCTCGAAGCTGCACTTTTCCCAAGAGCATATGTATGCGTTACACAAGAAATCTAATTTAAGGAAAAAAAAACCTGAAAAAAAATCCCGAAGAAAAGGAATCGCAAAAATGACGTCTAAACAGAGAGTTCCGCGTATCTATTAAGATTCCTTCAATTTTTTAATGTGGCTCAAGAATAAGGAAAACGGTATTGAAATACTGTGTGCATGTACGGCTACGTTTATGTTTCGCTAAGACGCAGCCGTCATGAGCGCCACTGTACGTAAAGCTTTCCCAACGTTGAAGAACCTGTTTCTGTTGTGCAGTGGTGGCTGGCAACTGGAGCTCGATATTCGCACCATCCACTTCAAAGACGTCCTGTTTAGGTTTTTTTCTGCCGAAACCCTCGTCGTGGTCCCATCAGTTCTTAGAGTCGTGTCAAAACGTCATGAAGCTCGGTGCAGTTGCGTAGGCGGTTGCGCTCGAAGCGGCGCGATGTGGCTAGCGGTTGGAATCCAGGTGGGACCATCGCGTCGTACAGCGATACTAGCAATAGTCCCCTCTCTATTCTACGCAACTGCACCAGGCTTCATTTCATTTGGCCCGACTATATCTGCATTCATTGTTAGTCTCAAGCACAAAAATTCGCGAAAAACCCCGAAAAGTGTTGCGTTAGGGCGGCATTGCACCATAAATCCTCTTTCATATAAAAAAAACTCAGGCAGGAAATTCCGTCCCTGCCTGACCTATTCGGAAATGTGAAGAAGTTTCGGGAACGTCTCCAGCAGTGTAGTGATAACGGTGGTCGCCATATGTCAGATCTAATTTTCGGAACTTAATAAATAAATAAATAAATACTAAATCATCTTTGTGTCGGGATCGTACGGGGGAGTAATCCCTGCTCATTGTATTCTTTTTCTTGTTTTTTACTATGTTTTTTTCCTCTAATTGTTTGTATTCATCCCTGGCACATCCATTTGGCACGCCATGGAACGTAATAAATAAATATATAGATAAATAGCATTTCACGTACTTTCGTGTATGTGAATAAATAAATGAATAAATAAACGTAAAACTGGTAATGGGGAATCCACACAAATATTGCTAACTTAAGTCAGAGACCTTTATTTTAGTTCTAACATCTTTAATATTCTTAGCATTGCTTAAGCTTGGATATAGTAGTTATAAACAGTGCATGTTATGTGGGACCCATGTAATGTGGGACCACAAAAATGGTTACTACGTTGATGTCATATGGAAAACTTCATCTTATTCCCGAAAAACACATATTGGGTTAGTTTCATCTGAGGAATGGAAACGAAACAAGCAATTTCCATTCGAGCGAGAAATGAAGGAATGCAAATTGTAACTCAATCTCATTCGTATATATTTCCAAAATAAAAAAGTTTCCAGAAGTTAATGATTGTACACGATTTTGTTTCACACCCACATTTAAATATAATGTGTAAGCGATTGCAGGCAGCCGCACTTTCGCACGACGTTTATTTGCAGGTCCCACCATGGGCTTAACGGTCTTACCACTCGAGTGTCCATCAATTGGTCGGATCGTCGCCTGATTCTGTTTACATTGGGACGATTACCGTAACTCAACTAGACATACGCAACTCTAACAAAGCATACAGATACTGTGCAAACAAGAAATCGTGCAAATCGACACCTTGCCGAGGATTTTTCCTCGAGATAAGGTCATTTTCATGGGTGAGAGGAGGTAAGTATCATAGCAAACGAGTTCTATCCAAATATCACAAAGTGTTCCATGTGATTCGTCGGAAATGTTCACGATATCAAATAGAAATATTGAATAAAATAAATAAAATAATATAAAATTAAATAAAATAAATACGCAAGTAACCATCAGTTTTTTTTCGCTCGCATTGCTACACTCAAACTTTGGCCCATTTACATCCATACTCCTTCTCTTTTCCCACACTTCTCCTTTCTTCCTTCATTTCCCTTTTCCTGATAATGCGGCTTAATCGATTTTTTTGAAGATTGTAGGTATCACGTTGCTTCCATTGATTTCACAAAATTTCGAAAATATCACCCAACACCTCATTGTAAAAATTTGGAAATGCACCTTTGATTACTTTGATTTTTAGTTAAACAGATAAACGTTAGTGAGTTTTTCTTTAGCTTCCATCTACCAGTCTATGTCTAAGCAAGAATAACAAACTAAAGATCAAATTATTGTGAAAATTCTTTCTCGAATAGTTGAAACTAGATTAAAATGAATAAAAAAGGAAGAAACAAGATTTCACCTTCACTTTTTTTGTTATTTTCAAAATTAACACTACATTTTATGTATTGTCAGGGAATCAATCTGTCATCAATCCAAGTCCAATTAGAAGGATTACTCTTTTGTTTAAGAATGCGTTAATCTTCCATGAACATTTCTATAATAGTACATAGCCTAAGGTATGAATTAATGAGAAAAAAGGTCACAACAACATGAAATGTAACTTAAACCTAACTTACTTAGCGAATAAAAGCAAATATTATAATGAAAAAAACTGTCTGATCAATTGACTGATTCGTTAGTTGCTGATTCTCACGGCTACAATTCTTCTCTTCACTCTAAAAATCAACAATATTTCGTCCGATTGAGCTCTTCTTGCGCTATCATCGAAATCGTCGCTCCAACTCGATTCGACACTCTGATCGATATCTGCTGAGGAAGGATGTTCGGCATTTTTGCGAATTTCGAATGTTCGAGAAAAAACGTATAGAAAGAAGAAAATTTGTTAGTTAACGATTAATCTTTGAAGCAGTTGAGTTTATCTAAATTAATTAAATTATAGTGGATTCCTGTTCACAGTGTTAATCATTCTGTATTTTCAGAGAGATTTGTTTAAGAAAAACTTTTCTACTTTCTGTGGGTTATCACCCTTGATGTCGAATAATTGAATTTTTGTTCGGCTAACCTCAAAAATTGCATTTTTCTAGTGATTCTCTAATCTTCTGATATTGTGCCGCGCATTTTTTTCCGGTCACGTGGAACAATGCGGGCTCACCGATGTACCGTACAGTTTTCAATGGTTATTTCCCACGAATTCTGGATTCTTACGAAAGTTTTTTATATTCGATGCTTACATTATCTTCAAAAAAAAAAATTCAATACAAATACAACTCGTAAACACCGATTAGCTTCTCGCACGCATCAGATATGCAAAAAAGCGCGCTGTCGTCAATGGGTTGATTTAAACATGGGTGCAACTGTACAACCTGTATCTGGAAACAAAGATACTTCCTCTGAACAAAATATTTCAGAAAATCACGTAAAAAAAAGAGTTGAAAAGAAAGAAGGGAGGAGAAGCAAATATGGCCTGACATATGCTTCCTAAGTTGAAAATATTGTTCCCAAGTTTAGATTAATATTATCACTATTATTAGATTTTGAACACAAACTTTCGATAAAAAAGGAGGGAAGACTAAGAAAGCTAAAAGATATCAAGTTGGAGTAATTGTGGTTGGCGCAATTTTGAAGCAAAATTGGTTGAAAACACAGTTTTTCAGTACCGAGAACTGTTTCCGAAAATATTTAGTAATACAATAAAGAAAGCAAAATTTCTCTCCACTCCTGGAAGATCTGTTATTCACTTTCCTCATTTGGGCTTATTAATCACAGCCAGGAATTGATTGAGGAGATCGGTTAGAAACTTCCAAAGCTTAAAGATCTAGAAAAAAAAAAACACCCAGCAAACATTGCAGACTCCATGGTCTGCACTTTCTATGGTTTTCTAAGTTTTGTAATGAAAGGAACCAGTACTTAGAATTCGAAGGGGAAGAATAAAACAGAAAAATAATTGTGGTTGGAAAACAAATCTTCAAATCTTCCAACTACAAAAATTGTCAAAAGAATGATAGCGTCAGCCAGTTCCTGCCTAGAATGATAATTCCTTCATACACACGACAGAATCCAAGCAAACAACTGCAATGGCGAACAAAGTCAATATTATATCATGGGCACTCAGTACAAAAACCATAAAGCCCACTTTTTATTCCTTCAACTTTCGGGAAAAAACCCTCTGTGTGGAGAAAAATTGTCGATTCCCCATAAACAGTAATGAAACGAATAAACGAGAATTCCCGAAGATTCTACGAGACTCTTAAATTTGAAACTCACAGTTACTACTGTTGGTGTAACTGCTACTGTTGTAAATTACTCTTACTACTGAAATTGTACCTATTGGAACTACTGCAGTAGCACTTACGCGTTAGGCTACGTTTATAATTCGTTATTTAAAAAAAGATCAGAATGAAGCCGTAGGAAAACACCTACATGTATTTACAGTGATGTTTGTGTTCTTTTAACCACGATAAAATACCATAATGTAAGTATTACTGTTGTAAGTTACTCCCACTGCTAAAACTCAACCTCGCTGAACTACCGCAGTAGCGCTTGCGCGTTAGCCAACGTTTATAATTCGCTATTTAAAAAAAAGAATATGAACAAAACCGTAGGAAAACACTTACTTGTATTTACAGTGACGTTTGTGTCCTTTTAACCATGATACAATACCATGATTTCGACATCTGGCACATTTCGGTTTTCGTTCTCGTTCCACTCGACCGTTCCCGAAAGTGATCGGAAATCCACCGAGAATCATTTGTTTCTACTCTAGAAGAAAAATTACTAGAAAGAAACCATAAATTTACAGTGAAAGGCCGCTGCCTAAAAGTAGAAGAACTCGGAATAACAGCAAAAATCGAAGATCAGTGACCAAGTTGTCGCATATGCTGAATGTGGAATTAAGTGGACTATACATATGGTGTTTTTTTAAACAATAACCGTCCAGCAAATACAGTAACTAATCGGATTGTACAAAAAGAAAGGTGCAGAGCAAAAAGATCGTCGACTCTATGGTTCTATGGTTCTTTTCCACGGGTTTCTCCGAAGAAAACTATGTACTAAGAAAAAAAAGACTCTTGCGGTTCTCGCAAGAAAAAATGAAGCAATTGGTCACTTTTTGCACATTATCGGACCAAAAATAGGTGCTACTGGGACCCGACCAAATCCAGAATCACGTGATGTAGCTGGATCTCGAGAAAGTGTATGGATACGAGAAGAAACACGCAGAAGATTGGAAAGACTACGGTGATACATTGGATCTTGCGGGAAATGTGTCCACGACGGCTGTCGGATTGCCCGGCCAACCAATCACAGTAGCAAGTGGGCGGAGCCGGGCATATGTGCATTAAGTGAGCACCCCCGGAAATTGCGACAGCTTGTCGAATTAAACAAAGAAGATGAGCGACGGCACGATGTGATGGTAAACTGAGCACCATGTGGCGACAGTAAATGATATCCGTGGATGTACATCCTAGAACTTCCGATTCCCGTACAACTCTGCCGGAGAAAACGTAATAAACCCATGGATTCGAGAGGGGTTTATTTATTAATTCATTTAAAATATCCATATTTACACCATAAACAGAGCCAAGAAAGGACGAGACCGACTGTAGTTCCTTAATTCACTGACTTTTAACTTATTAATTACTTTAATTTTATGGAGCGAATGCAGTTTTTTTTTCTTCTTCTTCTTCGACCGTGCCTTCCTGTAATAGGGTTTCAGGTTGTTATTTGAGCAAATTTCAAGTGTTCTCATAACAAAACTTCTACTTACCGTAGTCAATCCTTGTTTTATATACAAGAGTAAGCGTGGTTACAAAGAAAAAATGGAGTCCTCGACCCACTCAATCCTTCACGACATGTGGAATATAGCAAAATTTCTTATTGACGTGCAGCACAAGATCCAGGATATCCACTAGGACAATTTAAATATAGCTCACATAGCAGTATATGGACCCAAGGGAAAAGTTTAAGAAGTCTAGTGCATTTACACAATGCGACACACAAAATACGTTGGTCATAAATCTTGGAATCTCTTGGTATATTCTAGAAATCACTGCACCTTAATTTCTTTCCAAGTTTGTGATCCCTCCATCAGATGCGAAGATTTTTTCATCCGGAAATTTTCCTGGAGATAGCAGGGACATCACGCTCGAACCAAGACATCGCCCCGTTTCTGTGTCGAACACGTAAATCGAAAAACATAAAAATACTCATTTTTTCGGTTAAGAGTAGTTTTTTTCCTGGCTGGAGGAGGAGAGGTGGATTAGACCACGATCTTATTGCTGCGGAAGTAAATAACTGGGATAATTCGGCGCTCTAAAACCTAAGCATTAGTATTGGAGGAACTGTGTCATGTAGGCTAAAGCTAGTGAGAGAAATAAGGAAGATAGAGATCCCAGAAATAAGAGTGCTTCAGATTGAGTGCCTCTAACTCCCCGTTCCTCATCCCCCTCAACCCCTAACTACATCCTCCCGTTTTTTCTCTAAATCCAGATCTCATTCGTTTGGACCCAGAACCGTAAACAACAAAGTTCCAGAAATGTTTGGAAGATGACATATTGTCGAGAGCAGTTGGCGGGTGAACATTATTTATCGATTACCACCGATGTCACGAATTTCTTCTGCTCAAACGCATTGCTAAAGCGCTTCTGCAGACGAAATGAGCATAAACTTATGTCAACAAACTCCCACATGATGTAAATAACTCTTCGAATAGAGGTTATCATCATTGTATGCATAGTTACATAAATTCAAGCTATATCAACAAAAGCGTGCGTTGCCAAAAAGAGTGGATAGAGCAGTAAACATTCGCCATATTGACTCACCTTTCATTATAAATTCTTATTTGACGGATGGATGAATCTGCATAAAATTCCATCTAAACACTCGTTATGTACTGTAGCCAGGCAAAATCCTATCGTGAAAGCCATACGCGAATCGCAACAACGCAATAGTATAAGGATAAAGTATCTGGCGTTAATCAATCCACCTGGGATTGCGCCACCTCGTTCATTTCAATTCAGAATCGTTTGAGGTTTACGAACGTGCCTATATAATGAGGGATTGGAGTATTGGTTGGCACTAGAGCGGTTCCGAACCATCGTGCAATCACAGTGGAACCTTTTACCGACTGCGTTACACTTGCCCTGATCCTGACTTTGATCCGAGTATATGGTTGGGTCAAAACGACATGAAGCACGGACAGTTGCGCGAACGGCTGCGCGCTCGAAGCAGCGCAGTGGAGCATAGCGGTTCGGATCGTGTAAGGATCATCGCTACCGCCACCATCGCTGCAGTTTATCATTGTCCCACCTCGATTCCGACCGCTGTCTCCACCGCACCGCTTCGAGCGTGCAGCTGCTTACGTAACTGTCCGTGCTTCATGTCGTTTTGACCCAACCATACCTGAGTCAAAATGATCTGACTTGGGCTGCAATTGCGTATGGACCTGAGCACGAAGTGTAATGAAGACGTCGCTCAAGTTCGCCACTAGACTGGCACCAACGAGAGTCCCACCACGAACATCACCGCCTACACAATTAAACCACAAATTGGGCCTTTTGAGCCGATTGTCATGCAGCAAGTACCATAGTGGTTCTTCTAGGCTGGTCTTGCTGGAAAGGGATGAAAACGAGCCCTTTCAGATCAGAAAAAGGAAGACGATCTCAAAGTTCTTCTTCAACGGATTCCAACACCTTTTTCAAAGTGTTTTCAAAAAAAAATAATAATAATCAGCTGGACGGTTGCTAAGTAACGTTTCCGAACCACGTGCAATACAGTCACAGTCCCACTAAACCGATCTGTAGTCCGGTGCCGGTACGTAAGCGGCTGCTCGGGAAGCAGCGCGGTGATTGCGACCGAGCTGGGACCTTAGCCGGTCCCATGGCACCAGTTCATCTTGGCAGTTCAAGTGGAGCTAGCGATGTTCTCATCTCGATCCATACCGCTGACACTCTGCCGCGCTGCCTACGCACCTGCACCACGCTTCATGTCCCTTGAACCCGACTCTATCAAAATCATTTGTTCTGCATCATCATAATTTACTTCTATTCTATCTTGAATCAAACTGTTAGTTGAATTAAAGTCATTTAAGCAACTGTAAAGTACAGTAATGTTCATTTTACAAATACATCTATATGCTTGTAAAATTGCGATCTTCAGAGATCTGATTATTTCGTTCCAATAACATGAAATAAATAAGCAACAAGAAAAAAAAACTTTGCTCAGCTGGAAACTTACAAAAACCCGTACCATATTAAACTTCTGCTAAATCGAGTTGAATTAAAGGCATCACTCCACGAATCTGAGGTGGTACGGATTTCAGGTGGAGTATTCGTATACGGGATGGGAGACTATGGAGAGGGGGGTAATTCCGTCCATTTCTTCCTAATTGCCGTGAAAAACGGCCCGGAAGATACGGCTTCAGGCGTTTTGTCGCACTATTTCCTACAGGGAGTTCGACTGGAGCGCGCCAGCCTTGTGCGGCGCCGCATCTTCCGGGGCGTTTTTTACGGCAATTAGGAAGAAATGGACGGAATCACCCCCATCTCCATAGTCTCCCATCCCGTATATGAATACTTCACCTGGAATCTGCACCACTTCAGATTCGTGGGGTGATGCCTTTAACTTCAGTGAAACGGAAAAAGCGGAAATAAGTGAACAGAATCGAGAATTGTTTAATCTGAGCAGCTGACTGTGTAGTTTCTTGCCTACTCTTTTTTTTCGACATGTTTTTTTTTCCCACAAAACGATTCTACAAATACATCTTTATATGGAGTATTTATCAACTCATACAGTACTCGACACCACCAGAAAAAGTTTATTCTCAAATGACGGAACGAATGAATAAGAAATGAGTAGTCAACGAGTTGTCCCATCTTCGAAAAATATGCCACCATCCTCAGCACAATACTTTGGACAAATCCCTCGTTCTCCAGGACGACCGGGATTCCCTGCTCTTCCACTATTGCCTGGACTGCCATCGTCACCATGCAGTCCTGGTTCACCCGGAGGTCCAACCTCTCCTGGAGAACCAGGTTTCCCATCGTTACCCGCTTGTCCAGGAGGTCCACGTAATCCTTCCAGTCCAGGATCTCCTTGTTCTCCTTTCGGTCCAGGCTTAGGAGTCTCAACGACTCCGGGTTCGCCAGGTTCACCAGCAGGTCCAGTTTTTCCTAACATGCCGGGAGCGCCCTGTCTACCCTGAACACCAGGTGCACCTGGTGGTCCTGGTTCACCTTTAGGTCCTACGTCTCCGGGAAGTCCGCTATTACCAGGTGGTCCTGCTGGACCTTGAGGTCCCTGACGTCCTTGTGGGCAAGGTGGACATGGTGGAGGTGTGAACGGTTCGCATGGTTGTGTTGGTGCACGTCCTGGTTTCCCTGGCATTCCTGCTGTTCCGGGGATTCCATGTTTTCCTGGCCTTCCAGGTTGTCCCACTGGTCCTTCTGGTCCAGGCAGACAGCAATTATCGCATTTATCTTCCTCCACAGTGTTGCTCACCTATAAATAGCTAACGCACAATGCTATCCGTTACAGTATCCACGTATAGTTGTATAGTACTCTATTATGGTGATAATCTGACGTGCGTTATAATTAAAATGCAATTTTGATCAGTCAAAAGCTGCAAATTTGTAACGCACGGTCTAAGTGAGTGAGCAACCTCACCTGGTTCACTTCAGCATCTGCCTCAACTCCGTATACTTCAACTTCGCGTGCGCCACGAACGAACGTCTGATTGGAGGTGTCGCGAAAAGTCCTTACATCAGACCACAGAGATCTGGCATTTATCTGGAAGCTAGAACATATATTTCTACAGTTTCTATAGATAATCATTAAGGTACAAAAGAAAAATACTAAGGGAAAGGGGCTAGTATAAATTTCAAAGTAAGCGTCCAAGAACTTGAAGGTGTTGGGACCTCAATAAAATAGAGTTAGGAGCAGATGTCACAAGTGTGCGTGCGATCACTCTCAATTCCCTCTGACTGTCTTGAAAAAAAAAAACGCTTGGAAAACGAGCGAAACGAGCTTGGCGATCCCGGCTGCCGAACGGATGCCAGGCGAGCGAGAGTGACAGCGTAACTCGTCCAATGACAACCCGCTCGACAACGGACGCTGCGCGTGCTACTGCGTCGCGGATGTGACATGTTACCACGTGCCTCGTAGGAGAATTCGATCGCCAAGCTCGTTTCGCACGCCATTTTCCAGGACGATTATGGGAACCGAGCATTAGCGCATTCATACTCATGATTTACTCCTCCAGCTCTACTTTTCTTGAAGACGTCCCAATTTTTCAGAATGTAAAAATAAGGAATACAGTCGGATCAGAACGACCTGAAGTTTGGAGCAGTTGCGTAAGCGGCTGCGTCTGATGCGGCACGGTGGTTTCAACGGGACCGCGCTATTTGGAGCACAGTTATTCACACGCAACCACATCAGGATTAAGGTTATTATGACCCTACTGTTAATCTTTTTCGTGGTAAACGAAAATATCTTACCTTAGCGTCTCGATGGTACACCAGTGATTGTAGCTTCAAAATTCGTTTTCTGACTAATTATCATTCAAAACTGTACAAATTACGTCCCATTTCGTAGCTACTAATTACTAGTTAAAAGTTATTAAGTTATTATTATTACTATTTATTAAATTACCAGTTCAAACATTGTGTTGTAGAAACTGAAAAGCTAAAATCGACTGTTATTGAATGCTAAAACAGTAACATTGTGAACTGTAGCCGCTTTTCTAGAAATGTTGGAAGTACTCCTTTTTTGTTTTGTTTTTGTGTGATTGATTCGTATCAGCAAATCTCACTTTTTTAATTTTGCGATGAAATTAGGCATATAACGCTGCAAACGCTGAAATAAAATTATAATCTAATTAAATAATTTCAGGGAAAAAAAGAGAAATAATGGATGTACCTGACACTGTAGCATTTCGCCTTGCATTTGTCGACGAACTTTCTGCACATAGTGATAGACGACCGGTAATGTGACACATACGGATAGAATAGCACAGGTTGAGAATACTACGGCCGCATAACCGACTATACGATATGCCTGAGAAAAAAAAAGATCGATAGAGGTCAAACTGTGAACAGATCACATGAACACATCAAGAAAACAAGACGATTTTGTTTGATATCTCAATAAAAATATAAGATTAGCGGATGTAGATTACATGTATGAGCGTCGCCAAGCTCAATTCGCCCTAATCGCCCTGAAAAACAACGTAGGAATCGGCCTTCGTGTTCGAATTTTTCTACGGGACACTATAGTACGCCGCGCTTCTGGACGCCCCGCGCCTGCAACCTAGCGAGCAACAATCAATGAGGTCTTCCCAGCGGCTTGCTCAGGTGAAGCCAATAGAGGGACTGCTAAAGGGAATTGTGTACAGAGGTGGCGCTGTAAGTTGTCTCGTTGGGAGATTCGTACTGGAGGGCCGTTTCTCACGACGTTTTTAAGAACGATCAAGAATAATTGAACGTGAACACGATCACACTCGTGATCTACTACACCTCTAACACTATCTTTTCGTGTACAAACAACGTAGTCAATTTCGTTGTATACTGCCTTTAAACTGCTGAACTAATAAAATGTAAACATAAACAAAGGTCACAAAGAACACAACGTCCTCATTTCATGGTTCACAGATGTGACCTAGTCGAAGAAGATCTTATGAATTCTCTGAATTGTTCTGCTAATTGCGTAAATGAATCAAGGTAGATCACGAGAGGAAATATGATCAATAAGGACGCGACCACCCCATTTTCACGTATAACTACTCTTTGCTTTCCTTTCTTCTGAAATGTCCATAGCTAACCTATTCATTTTCCTTAAATTTGTCTTGGATGCTATTCCCATTTATCCCAGTTACAAATCTGTGGAATCTGTAAAATGGAATTTTCTGGGAAAGAAACATACTAAGGTATTCTTTCCAGATTTTAGGCAAGTCTCAGATCGATCGAAATAATTGCTAACATTTCTGTTTATTTGATTGTTGAGGCTATGGCGAAGTATGATAAGGGGCCGCGTTACTTCTGTTACTCCTTCCGTGATCATGTCCTCGTTCACTAACCACTACTTTATTTTTATTTCTTTTAAATAACTAATAACAATAACAATAACAGAATAACTTAATTTTTTGCAATTGTAAAAGTCCATAAAAAGTGTAAAAGTAACTAACGAAATGAACCTGCCTAAAGTGGATTAAAGGCAGCGTATCACGATTTTGACCTGGTGCGGAACCCACGGTGAAAACGTAGAGTTTGGGTAACAGTTTAGGAAAACCAACGTGGTTCCTCTCATTTTTCCCCCAATCGTCGTAAAAAAACGGCGTAGAAGACGATGCGATGTTTTTCAATGACGATTTCAGTTGCGACGCGCTATCCTTCTGCACGCGCCGCATCCAAGTGCGAGCAGTAGAAGATTAGTGATGTCTTCTCACCAGCTTATGCATGTGAGACAAAGGAATAGACTGCTGAGGGGACCGACTGCTGTACATAGAAGCGCGTTCTTACGTACCTCGTAGGAACTAAATCGGTTCCCACGCCACTTTTACGACGATTAGGGTAAGATGAGCGGAACCACGAACAGCGCCAGCAATCCACTAATCAAACTTCACGCTTTCGCTGTGAGTTCCGCACCAAGTGAGAATCGTTTGTTTTCTAGGGCACTCTCCGACGATACAGGCTAGTACAATTAACGCGCAAAAAAGTACGCGTAGTCCCATTCGGCAGATATGTAGAAAACCGGTTCATCGTCCATGTGTTAAAGAAAGCGTATCATGGAAATTTCGATGTTTGGATCTCTCCTGGACAGTATAAACTTCGGGATGTGGATGTAGAGTACATGTATAGGCGTGGCGCCGCTCAATTTTTCCTAACTATCCTGAGAAAAAGGAAGCGGCTTTAGTTCCTACGAGGTACGTTGTAACGCGCCACCATTGTACACGCCCCAGGTCCTTGAGCGAGCGGTCGAAAGTTCCATTTCCTATTCAAAGGAACCAACAGGCCGCTGAATATACCCTAGTGAGTAGAAGAGTGGCGCGTTCTAACGTACCTCGTAGGAACTAAGGTTGTTTCCCAATTGAGCTCCTTTTTTCAGGAGAACTAAGGGAACTGAGCGATGCCACGCTCATACTCGTTATCTACAACTCGAACTCTACATTGTCTAGGGGAGATCCAAACATCCAGGATTTCGGATCATCTCGAACCAGGGACTCAAAGTACTGTTCGGTCGGTCATTTAAAGGCAGTTATATATGCGTTCTGCAATCCTGGAAAATCCTGGACCCAGGATTGCAGAACGCTGCATTTGGGGTCGATAAATTGGTAACAGACTTGTCCGGGGGAAAAACCATTACCCATCGGCGAGCCACCGCAAGTCATTTGTAGTCCAAACGGGTCCTGATGCCTCAACGATTACGAACGCAGTAAAACTCGTTGGCGCATCCCGAGTCGATTTAAAGGCAGTTTTCCTTTTATATATGCGTGCTCCGGATGATCTGTGATTTAGTTCAGTTGCCGTGTTTTGTTACTTTTTTTTTCTTGGATTGGATTTCCTACTTAATTAAGCTGTTAGACAGTTTTACTACCTTCATTTTGTTATAGGACCATTGCCAGTTGTTTTAGTCCTCCTTAAAGTTTTTTTTTCTACAGAGCATAAAAACAACAGTGCTTGGTGTTAATCAATGCACCACCGCGTTCAGTTCAGTTCAGAATCGTTTGGGGTTTGTAGCTTTACAGTAACTTATGAGCGCCAGAGGTGTGTGAAATGAGGAATTGAAGTTCGAGGACGCTTGGAGTTACCCGCGAACAATTAGAGGGCGCATTCGAACGCTTCGAACGAAATTTCCTACGCCACATGCGACCTAAATCAGGTTTTGACTAAGACTAATATAGAATCGTTCGAATTAGCGAACAGAATGTCAACATCATTTCAATCTTCCCAGTACGAGAATATCTGATATTCAATTTGGTGTGTCCCTGAGAGATGCACTAGAAACCAGCCGTATTCTAAGTTGATTTCTGAGGTTTTTTTTGTTTCCTTTTTTGTACACGCTCTTTATTTCATGCTTCCTCTCTCTAAAGCCTCTGGCGTATCGATACGCTTGGGATGCGTCAACGCGTTTCACTGCAATTCGTAATCATTAAGGTCTTAGGGTACGTGATGACCTATACAATGACTTTCGAAGGCCACCCGATAATTAAGTTAGTGTTTTATCCTGCCAGACAGGTCTGGCACCAATTTATCGACCCCGGAAGGATGAAAGGTTTGTTTTGCACTAGGGCAGTTTCGAGCCATACAACGATCGTGGAGCCAAAGCAGAACCTCTTACCGACTGCCGCATACACACATACCGCATAGATGCGATAATGGGACCAGGTGCTCTGACACCCTTTGAACGACTGAGGAAGAGACCTCCTTCACTTTTAAACGATTGGTGAGATTACCTCACTTGAGCTCACTTGAGCTGCACCCCATGGGCTAAACCCCCTTCACCTGAGGAGAGTTCGGCTTCTCCCCCATCGCACCTATGACCTACCCCAATGCTTACTCAAATGTATTTGAAAAAATGAATTCCAAAAAGAAAAAAGATCAAATTGCAACACTAATTTACCCGCAACAAAGAAGTTCCAAGCAACTGTTTTGTGTTCTTGCTGTTTCCATCTCAGAATAGCGTGAAGAACACAGAGAGAAGGTTAAACTTCACACTAAATTGTCATCAAACAGAACGGAGAAAGACTCACCTTGATTTTGCTATCGGAATCCATAACAGTTCCTGGCTACGAGCGGTACAGCTTTTATATCGTGAATAACGACGGACTGAACCGTTTCTCCTTTTTTCACCGTTCAAAACTCGTCGTTTACTTCAACTTCCATCAGGGTCTCGAGGATGTGCGGATTGCCTATGGAACTGGATCTTGACGATCTCGTCCTCTTCGTCATGACAGACGATGCAAAAGTGGCGCATCACTCGTTTCATAATTACTGTCTTCTAGGCCAAGACATTAAACATATGACATAAAAAAAGTTCTTACGATTTTATCGAATATGTGCGTATCACTGGAAAAAAAAAACTACATGAGGAGTGAGCATGTTTGAAAGGAAACAAAAACGTTTTTATAAATATTCTCTTCAACAGTATCTCCCTACCAACTGTCTTCAAATCAACTAATCGATAATTTATAGTACAAACGACAAACTATGTTAAAAAATGTGAACACAGGACAAACTTATGTGAGAAATTTGAAAAGAAGTCTACAATGCTGGATTTATAAATATCCAGCGAGAATATGTTAGTTAGCAATCTAAACATAAACTTGCTAGTACTATCGTCCCTGTAAAAGGGGAACTGCCGTGGGAATGTTTATATCAATGAGTGTAAAGAGAACAGAATTGTAAAACATTTTCTAAACAATTAAAACTCTTCGCTAAGAAGCGGTGGTGACACACGAATAGGTTCTTGTTGTTTTAAAATATCTTCAATAGACACATCTAAGCGTTGTGCCCATCGACAACAAACATCATAAATCAGGACCAAGCAATAAGCATCCATCGCAGCGTACCTCAGCTGAAAAAAATTGGATGAAAGGAAAAGAAGTTTTTTTTGTTGAGGCCGACGCAAAAGTAAAAAGTAAAGTATGATCACCATGCTGACATGAGCGCCAGGTTACTGACATATGAGCAGGCATTCTCTTGTAATACTTGGCAATGCTTCACTAACAGACAAAGTGGTACGAACCATCTTTTCGAATATGCCTTAATTTTTACAAAGGCCGTTTGCAAAAATGATTTAGCCGCATAAGCGGAAAGCTTTCCAGTTATTTCATGAGGAAAAGTAAAATGAGAATGGAACAATTATCACAAATAGAAGGAAGAACATCTCACAAAAAAGTGTGAATCATTGATTGACCTGTGCAGCAGATCTATATGAATGGCCGAGTAAGAAGTGAATGATCACAAACAGATATAGAAAACAAGCGTGCAATTACTTCTAACCATTGTAAAACGGACAACAACTGTCCAAATATAATAGCTCGCAAATTCCTCTGCGGAAACTAACTTTCTAACACTTCGAAAGTTACGGATATTAGATATTAAAAAAAAGGATGACAAAATAGCTATGAAAGAAGTTCAGGAACGAATGAGGCGCTCTTAAGATACGATTATCATTAGTAACTACAGTAAAAGTAGCGGATTTAAATGTTCAAGTGGATTTGTCATACAAATCCGCGAGTGTACTACTTGTTCGATGGTCTTATGAATGCATAGTGGTGGAAACCATTTTAAGGACCTAATCAGTAATCGAAAAAACTCACCTGTGATGAGCGAAGCGGTCGACGATCCCAAACTGAGCACTGTTCCGTTTTATCAAGCGGACGACCCAGTACTCGTTCACACATGTAGGACAATCCTCGATTCACAGTGCGCTGCATGACTGACTCGCCTTGCTGCCCCTTCGGGGGTGGTGCGGTTGTCTCGGTAGGATCTAAAATTGCCATAAAAAGGAGCGAGGAAGTAGGATTCAAACGAAGGGTGCGCAAACTTGTGTACTGTATACTTGGACTTGTAACTTGAATGGATCATATCTGGTTTTAAGATTGTGTAAGGAGCAGCTGACCATGCAAAAAATATTTATTTAGGGAGATTGCGGTGCAGTGAAAGAACGTTCCCGGTCGAAGGTTCAAAATCGTCCTAGGCCAATCAACAATTTTCATCCCCTTGCAGCGATAAATTGGAAGATAAAAAAAGTGGTTCAAGATGTAGCTTGGCCCCCGCATTTCATTACATAAGACCTATGCACGTTTGAAACTTCAAAAAATTCTGAATTGAAGTCGAATGCGTTGGTGCAACAAAGAGAAATTGATGAACACCAAGCATTTTATATATCCTATATCTTCATTCCAACGAAAACGCAACGGTAACGAATTCCAGACTGTCATGTGGTGAATACGCAATGACACAGACCAAAGGTAGAATTCAGCAAAAAGAAAATTTCAGCTAACTTTCTGCATTCTCCTCCCCCGTGTTTTCTGGTTGCTCTGGCTCCTCATTTACGGGTGCCGGTGGAAGTATCTCATTTAGCACAACGTCGCAGTCTTCTAATTTTTCTGTTCGTTCAAGCAACTGAAGGAAAGACAATTTTACTTCACAAAATTATCTTTAAAAAAAATTAGGGTGTACCTCTGCAACCATTCTTCCTACACATACAACATTTTCAGGCTCGAACAAAGCTCGACAGTGAGGTACTGCAGCGCGCATCTGTACGAGATCCTCATTGAACTGGAATCCTGAAAAATATAGAAAGCTGGGAAAAAGTCGCGTTGAAATGAGATACTTTCTCCACGCCGTTACCTTGGATGATCAATTGGATTGAGTGTTCCGAAAACCAGAACAAAATAAAAAAATTAAAATTACAGCGGGGGAATAGGGAAATACACTAAGCATGGAAAACTTTCATAAATGTCGAAGGACTGGGATTTTAGCTTAGCTAGCAATAATTAGGGCTTCATCTCAGCTACTCCAAGATGTTTTGACTGGGGAAGATGTCTCAACCAATCATAATAAATCGTGTATTTACTAGAAAAATATGAAGGAGAAGGTAGTAGAAGCAGAAACCTTTGCAGACGATCATCCTGTGAGGACGTTCTCAGCGAAATTCCTCTTTCCAAGATCGGAACGTGAGCAAATCAAAAAACAAAACTTACAACTGCACCCTAAATTTAGGTAGGCAGTTTCGAGTTACAACTTTTGAAGACCAGTTTATCTTAATTTTGCATATCCGGGTACACAATTGAAAATTATAATTGCATATACATCTATGGAATTGGCATTATCCAAGAGCAGTACGTCTGAAGTTAACTCAAGATTTTCTTTGCCAAAAAAAGTAGTTGATCCGCTGCTTTTAGCTTCTGTCGAATAAAAAAAAGGAAGATCGAGTTTAGTTGAAAGAAAGTACTTCTGCATGTCCTACGAATTTGTCAGTAAACTAAACACCAAATAGAACATACCCAACTTAAGGATCCGTTTATCGAGAAATAACAAGTCGAAAAACTCCCGCAGAGCGCTTGCGGGAAGTTCTGCACGATTGTCCAAGTCAATGATAAAAACACGATCACGAAGTGACAATTGTAAAATAGTGGCCCTAAATTTCGAAATATTTGTACTTGCAAAGAATCTTAGGTGGAGATTCAACTACAGATACCTGCTGTTAGCAACATAGGCGCTCCACTCAGCATCAAGGCCGACAATTAATTGCGAGGCAGGGTTTTTGTTCCTGAGCGTTTTCAGTTCATCCGAAAGTAAATGAAGGTCACCAGCCGTGTGTAGAAAAGAGATGTTCTGAGAAAATCAAACTACAGTAATACAAATGTTCAGATCAAAAAATATGATGTTGCGCTACATACCTTTACATCGGAGAGGAAGTTCAGGTAATCCGTTGTAGGTAGCAATGGATCGTATAAGGACTCATTTCTGAACTAAGAACGATCAAAGACTGGAGAAAAAGACTTCTCGAAAATAGGAAAAATCGGGCTCTACTTGATTTTTTTTTTTGTCAGTTTTCACGTCTCACGTTATATATAACACTACCAACACTTAAGTATTGATAAGTCGATTTTAAAGGAAAAAACCATGCAGAAGATGATATAAGATTTAAAGAAAACGATCGCTGAGATGCAAAACAAAGACGTAAAATGAAAGCAGTACAGATTTCAAGCAAACATTCAAAAGATAAAGAATCGAATACTCTGTTATACTCTCACCGGCACTACTCCTTTAATTCAAGTCGTTCTGTAGTCATGTAATAAGCTATTTCAACCATTCGAAGTGGACTGTTTCCTTCAAGCGCATATTTAAGTATGCACAACACTCTCATTAGATATTAGGACACTTTCCTTGCATAACTATTTCTTACTTTACAACATGTAGCAGATGAATGTAAACAATAGGAGAGCGGACAGATGTCGCTGATTGGGCAAAAATGGATGCAACCCTTGCACATATACCAAAAACACTTTCCGGAAATGTGCTCATTACGATGCAAGGATTTTCCTCGACATCATCCAAAAGGATAATTCGTACATAACAAAAGTAGTATTTATCTACTTAGTGAAACTAAAACTGACCTGTTCCGTATGCTTGTGCGATGCATAAGTGCAGGTTGCATGCGACGCCAGTATCGCGCTGCACCATAATCATGAAAATCTTTCTCAAGTAGATCGCAAATAAATCTGAACGACGTCTTTCGTTAACGAAGTAACAAAGCAAAGCAAATGGGTAGATATTTTCAGATAATAATTCAGTACTTCTTCAAGTTTGGCCGTTGACACATTATAGTCCAAATCAACTCATATAAGTTCTCTTCCTTCCATGTCTAGAAGCAAAAAAAAAAAATCAGTCACATTCAGCAGAGTTTGAAAAGTCTGAATTCGGATACCTTTTCCACGTATGTCTTTCTAGCAAACTTTTTTAATGCAGCACACGCCCATCCCATCGGTATAATAGCGTCAACTTTCGATTCTAAAAAAAGGTCAATGTAGATGAAACTGACTGAGTTTCTTTCAAAAATCTAAGAAAGTTCTCAAGAAGAACATGGAGGACTGATTATACTAAATCCTTCTTTTAATTCGATTATATTTTCAGCGCTATAATACTTCGATACTTTTACATCTTCGAACTAGAGGAAATTGTACAAGCAAAATTTGCAAGAGGATGTTCAGTAACCACAGTAAACAGAAAAGATAAAGAGAAGCGATAGTCGGAGCCGGCGCTCCGACACTCTTCACATTTTAGGAAAGGGATCCTCATCACTTGCTGCACCCCATGGACTAGACCCCCTTCACCTGAGGAGGGTCCGGCTCCTCCTCATCGTATCTATGTTCTAGCCCGAAAAACCAACAATAACTTCCACGTACCTCCTCTCAAATCACGCAATAAAATCTGAGCATTTTGTCGAAAATTATGGAAACTGCACAACTCCAAATTACCATCGCGAATACTTGAAGACTTTCGGGCACTACAAGCAAAAATTTTTCGTATAATGTCGGTGCAAAACTCAGCGGCAAACCTAAATTCTTCGGGAGATTTCATAGCCATTTCAACTTCGCTCAATACAGCTCGACACTGCTTGCGAAATTCCGCACTTCTTCCTGACGCAAAACCCTAAACGATGCGTCTTAACACAATACATTAACTACAACGAACTTGGAAGTGATCACAAAGACAACAACTGGGGATTCCTGGACAACCCACCCCACCTACAACAAAATCGACTAGAGGATAAGGAATCTGATCCTTGACACAAAAAAGCATAAATTCATCCCTAATGTTGAGAGAAAATTTCTGGAACACATCGTTTAGGTCTGCCTTCATAGGGCACAACTTTAAGACTATTGATCTATGAATTGGTAGTTCGGGTGAAGCATTTCGTGACCGCCTTTATGTCTTTTTTTTTCTGGGCAACTTCATTAAGAGAAACTAAATTTTTGAGAGATAGTACAAAAACTATGCGCAAATGCCACAAAATTTCTCAAATTTCCTTTTCTCTCTATGAAGGGGTAAGTTGTCCTTGGGCTCGGAAAAAGACGTACCAGAATGTGGATAAAGATTTGTAAATAAACCTCAACAGTCGGCGCACCTAGCGGACCCAGATAGAGGGCATGAAGTATTGCAGATGGTTCACTTATGAATTGAGACAGCACGTCATCCTTCATTGCAAACGTCAGAGCAGCAAAGCTGGAGAGATGATCAAAAGTAATCGAGCGAGAAAAAAAAGCACCTCAAATAAAAGGATTCCACTAGTTATGAAGAAGATGTGAAGACAAGAAACAAAGGAATTAAATGTTGCTGGAAAGTAATATAAAACCTAATCTTGAAATATGTTTAGGATTTACTTTCTCTTCATTATCAAGCATTTCTGTATGTAGCGCAAAACATGAGGTGATTGTGGAGGGTTTCCAAAAATTAAAACTTAATTCATCCACTTAATGTAGAGAGTGCAGAGCAAGTAAACTCTGATTGTCTTTTTGTGGCAATAAAATCATAAAACTATACTCGAACATAACCTTGTAGAGACACACTACACTGGCCTGAATCCTTACCTTATCGTACCATTCATAAATGCTTCGGATACTTCAGGCCCTAACATGCGAAGTTTTTCCTTGTTGTTAGACGGAACAAGTATATATCGGATTTGTCTCCAGATTTTCGTCTGAACCAAAAGATTACGAGAAAAAATAAAATGATGTTGATGAAATCGGCCACCTACCTCGGGGGGAAGTTTGATTGGGAGGAAATGCCTCATCAGACGAACAGAATGCTCAATTTCCAAACGCACTCGAGCGGGTACTTGCACGTAATGAGCCTATAGATGAATTAGATCGGCTGAGATTTTATATAGAAAATTAAACACAGTTGAAGACCACAAACTCCTTTGGAACTCTTCTTGTTACTAGAACAAGCTTCTGACGAATGAGAACATTGCGCTTTCACTGAATGAGGTAGCTGGTAAGGAATAATAACCTGTAAAAATCATGTGTAAATCAATTTAAAAGAAGCAAATTAAATTAGAATGAAATATTAAACATAAAATATTACGTTTAGTAGCAACTCTTCCACACTAAACATTGCTTTCCTCCCATTTTCATTTTCAACTTGCGTTTGAAGGTTATGAGTGGCGACGTAGTCTGGCACACATTCGAACAACGCCAAATATAAAGCAGGAACCTGGAATACGAAAACGTTAACGGAACAAGAATATATCTTGGGTAAAATGCAGTAGGGGAGGGGGGGGGGGTCACTCAGTGGCGTCCTTATTTTTGGAAATGAATAGCTATCAGTCGGGGCCCTAAGACCTAAGCATTAGTCTTAGAAAATCAGTCAGGACGACAAACAAGCTAAAGTTACAAGGAAAAAGTAAGACAGAGCGTCCAGTAATAAGCACGCCAATGAGTGTCCCCATCCCAACTACATTTTCCCGGAGTTGAAAGAAAAAAAAAAGAAAAAAAATCACACTGGCCCTCCAAGTACGGTATAGTCAAAACGACATGAAGCACGGTGCAGTTGCGTAAGCCGTTGCGCTCGAAGCGGTGCGGTGGAGCATAGCGGTTAGGATCGACTGAGGACCCCTGCTATCATCGATGGTCTCAGCCCGATTCCAACCGCTATCTCCACCGCGCAGCTTATCGCGCAGCCGGCTACGCAACTGCACCATGCTTCATGTCGTTCTGAACCGACTATATGTATGCAACGTGAAGCAAACAAGAACACAAGATATATAGCTACCTTTGATGCAGGTATGTCGTCAAAAATCTTTTTGGCCAACGGAAGGAAACTAGGTCGTGACTGTTCGTTCCTATTCCTTTCTCTGTAAGCTCCACTTCCATTCACTTTCTTTAAATCAGCCTAGACAAAAAGAGAATTCATAAGAAGAGGAGAAACTAGAAAAACTAAATCATCGACCATATTCTAACCTGATAAAATTCGCAGAGATTGTCTAGTATAGCCTTCACTTCTTCTTTTTCCGTGGTTAACGTCATTTCTCGAGAAAGTTAGTATATTTTAGCATAAGTTGTGCTTCGGTTCCTTTCCAATAAATCTGTAAACTCAACGTCCATCAAAAATAAATAAATAATGCAAGCGGCGCGTAAGTGATTCGTATTCGTAGCCTGCGGGGCGGGATTTGCGGCGGAGAGAGGTAGCTGTTGCCAATCCATGGTTGAGACTGCTATAGTCGGATGAAAACGGCATGAGGGACGGTGTAGTTGCGTAAGCGGCTGCTCTCCAAGCGATACGAGCGGACCTGTCGTCTAAGATCGAGGTGGGACCATCGGGAACTGCAGCAATGAACGGTGATAGCAAAGGTCCCACCTGTACCGCACCGCTTCAAGAAAAACCACATTGGCAACTGCACCGAGCTTCGTGCCATTTTGACTCGACCTGATGTATACGTAGAGGACCAGCAGTTAAGCTTATTTCACCACTTTTGGTCAATATCTTCACTTTCTGACAGTTTTCATAAACGCATTATTGGTATAGTCGCATATTTTTTTGGAAGAGAAAGGACCACATTCGAATTCGTAATCAAAACCGCTCATATTAATCTTTACATAAAAGAGATTTTAGCAGAAATGAAAGGATGACCTAGAAATAATCCCGTTATCGCTTAGGCCTTATTTATTCAGGATTTTAAAGAGTTACATTTCAGATTTCACCTTAGTGCCTTCACGTTAGTAGGATTGTTGTCAACCCGTCAAGATTTTGAAAAGTAACAATAAAGAGACGGTCCGATGCGCAGGATCTGTTTAAAAATCTAAAAACAACATCCGGAGATTGAGAATTAGACGTAGTTTTCGCAATATTGGGGCGAGAAGACATAAGTTCTTTATATAAAACTCATTGTGCAAAAACAAAACGAGAGATGAACAAAAATGAAAAAAAGAAAAAAAGGTTCCACTGTTCTACGCTCCTGAAAGTGCTACTTTAATTTCTGCGGATATCGAAAACAAGACCTGAGAAGCGTTTCGTGTGCTCTTTACATCTTTAGATCAAACCACAAATTTGAATTACGTAGAGAACTTCTGTTGCTTGTAGTCATAACGAAAAATACTATTTAAACGTATAAAATAGAAAATACATGCTGTATCCTCTCCAAAGTAGCTCTTGAACAGAAATTGGCTTCGAAAGCGATGAGCGTTGAATTCATTTCGTATAAAAATAGTGTGGGGAGGGAAACGTCTTGAGTTCGCCAAAATTTTAGATGGATAGGGTTAAGCTCTTTAGAATGCTCATTAAGTACACAACGTATTTCTTTCCCATATTTCATAGAAACAAAGATAAAAGTGGCAAAGACATGAGGAACGTCTCTCCAGGGGATTGTTACGAATATCATGGAGTGAGTACAATCATCACGAGGAAATTCAAAACGCGTGATTGTCATCGGAGCGCGACAACACCACGGAGCGAGGATAAATGGCGCGCATCTACGAGGAGTGAGGTATATGGTTTCTTTACTCATTTTTTTTTTCTTTTCTTTTTAATTAGGTAACCATTGTGATTTTTTTACTACACTTTTTTTAAACTTTTTTTAACTACTACTTTCTACACTTTTTACTTCCTCAGTCGGCACCTTAAGTGCTTGCAATCAAGTGGTTTTCTATGGGTTGTTGGTCATATTCTAGAATTTCATTTAATTATTTATTTATACGCTCATAAGATGCTTTTTACGAATGAAAGTGGGGTCTCAGTGAAGAAGAAAAATTAAAAGAAAAATATATGAATACTGGAATGAGTGACACCAAACCATGAGACAATAAAACCCACAAGAAAGGAAATAAGAGAGGATATGGACTCAATAATATCACCTGCTATAAATATACGTTTGCAAGGAATAACCACTTCGAAGCGTTAGCGTTCCCAAAACAACCTTTTTTTTTAAATGTATGGTATATACTTCAGGAATATCATCCATTTAAAAACAAAGGAACAACTCTAGTAAATGGATTCTCTGCTAGTTATGAGTAGTACGATCGTTGTGACTTCCTTACAAACTATAAGATCTATTCTTAACTGAGTTTCATCATAAGAGTCTATGTTTAATTTTGCATACGCTTGAAGTTACTTTGAAATTCAACAACTAATGATGAATCATAGTTAGGAACACACCTCCACCTTCTTTCATGCTACCTTCATGGTCGGTGAGCGCTCCATTTCTAGTAGCATATATAGTCCGATCCAAATGACATGGAAATCTGTGCAGTTGCGTAGCCGGCTGCACTCGAAGCGGCGCGGTGAAGGTGGCGGTCCGAATCGAGGTGGGACCACGCGCGAAATGCGGTGCTAGCTGGGTCCCTTCTAGCTCCTAACCGCTGAGCTCCACCGTGCCATTTCGAACGCAGGCGCTGGCATGCGACTGCACCGTGCTTCATGTCGTTTTGACCCTACTATAGTCCGATCAAACTGACATGGGAATCGGTACAGTTGCGTAAGTGGCTGCGCTCGAAGCGGCGCGGTTAAGCATATGGTTGCGAGCAACTCGAATTGTAGTCGTAGGTGGGGTCCCATCCCGATCACAGTCACTAGCTTTGCAGTGCCGCTTGGAACGTTGCGCAACTGCACTGAGGTTTAGACCTCGTTTTGACCTGACTATATGAGAAATTGTTATTGACTGCTTATTTGTAGAATAATTGCATATTTCCACATCTTAACATCCATTGCACTTTCTTCATTGTATTTTCTTGAATATTTTCGACTGGGGGATTCACTTTCTTTTTACCGTTTTCTTTTTATTCGACAACTTAATACAATGCATTAGTTCTAACATCAAAATGGCTCTTTTTAGTTGGTCGTATTGTTTGTTTAGTGTCTCCTTTCTCTGCAGAATGCGAATGCATGCTGCTATTTTCACATTTTTCATGCATGGACATTTTTCCATATCCAGCTACATGATTCATATTCACATTTCATAAATATGTATGCAAATATGTCTAGTTTTAAAGTGGAAATGGTATAAAGGCATAGTTAGCTTGATGATTAAAGAAGCACTATGGACTTGAGATATTTGATTTATTGACATTCTGGGACAGTTTTATGTAGAATCATCTCCACTGGAAAAAAAATCTAAAAGATAAGGAAAATAGTATTCTTTTTAAAACGTAGCATTGCTCGGAGTGTTTTTACAGTGTGGTCCCTAAGAACTGTCACAAACTTTGCTTAGATTACTAGTTGAACTTTGGATTATTCGGGTCGTTGCTCTTAAAAGTCATATTCATTTAATACCGTATTCTGGAAAGTTGTAGCTTAATCACTGTTAGATATCGTGCGTCCTAGCATGATAGTATCGTCTCCTACTTCACTCATTTATGCTTCAGGAGGAGAAGTCACGAACATGGAATTATGATGCGAAAAGAATGATGGTTTTATGACAAGCACCTTAGTAAGAGGTTAGTGAGAGGAGATCAAAGTCTATATGTCATTTCGGAAGAAAACCGATGACAGAGTGAACAGTGCTCTGGATCTTTACAATTAACGCTTGCGCTCATTTCCTCGTGGTATTTTCAAGTGAAGTTCTTCCTTTTTTTGGATTATTGACTACTACTAGGATTGCTAAAGTATAGTAGTGGTGCTATATTTAACAATACTGTAAGTACATGTTTCTCTTGTTTGTTCCTCATGATCTGGAGTACTCTCGGGAGTTGTGCTATGGTCGGATCAGAACGACGTGAAGCTCGATGCAATTAGATAAGGAGCTGAGCACGATAAATAAGAACAAGTAAACAGTTGCACTCAAGTTGCCCACAAAGTTCAAAAGAACTCTGCGGGCAGCCTCAGACGGGAGCAAGAGTCCGTACCGATTGGAATCGTTTGGGGACCCTTGCTAGCACCAATCACCGTGGAAGCCAATGATGGTCCTACCTCGATCTCCTAGTCGCTAGCTATACGCCGTCGCTTACGCAACTGCTTCATTTCGTTTTAACTCCACTATATCTCCCTCAGTACCCATGCGCGGAGGAGTTACTAGTCTACGGGTGAAGGATTTTTCTCGATATTTTATCAAGAATCCTAAAGAGAACGTTAGTGTCTTGCTATTATGTTTTTCTCTGCAAATGTCATTAGAATTTCAGCGAATTTTCTTAACAACGACTTTCTATACTCTTCCGTATGTCCCTTCCACACCAAACCCATCGAAGATGTGAATACCCACAAAATATGATGGCAGAACGGAACGCACGTATGACGAAAGTTTTGAGAATAAAGGATAGCTGTTAGGAAATCTGCGAAACAAAGAGATTGTCCTCGTATTTGATTACTCTGTCGTGTTCTTACATTCGCGTTCGTTTTTAAATATATTATAAGATATTCTACTGATTATTTCTGGAATTATCCTCGTCTAATCCACTTTATCTAATCACATTTTCACCTTTTTTGAATAGTTAGTAGTGGAAGAAACGACTTTTTGTCAAAGAAGGAAGTGTTCGTGAAGTTTTACAAAATCCCCTACAATGTGGGAGGGTCCCGAACAATCACGATGTTGCTGCTTTTTTAGACATCCACCGGTAGTTTATCGATCGTACGTGATAAATATGTAAAGGCAGTGGTAATTTCTTTGCTATCCATGTAAACATCGTTATTCTTCCAGAGAAGTCTTTGAAGTGATAGTTTTCATGATCTTAAGACATTCAATGTATGCAAGTTTACCTAGGGTCTTCATTTGATTCTTTTTTCTGCTGGAATCTCATACGAAATGAATTGTGAGTTCTGTTCGAAAAATTTGCGAAAAAACCAGTTCTTACTTCAATCTCATTCCACATAATATTTCTGAATAAACCGTGAAATATCTGCTATTTCTGTCTTGTATCCGATGTAAATTTGAGCTAAAACTTCCCTTGGGGAAATGTGCAACACATCCTCCCGTGAGAAAAGGGAACTTTTCGTCCAATAAGCCAATACAAGGTCAAATAAATCTGAATATTCAAATATACACAGCAAAGAGTTCTCATTTCGACTTTTCTATAAATGTGGAACACCCATACATTTTATTTTACAAACCAAATGTAACCGAATATGATTCAAAGACAGAGGTATCTAACAGGGACCAAACTATAATACATTTTGAATACAAAATTCAAGGAGTGGGCTGATAAAAGAATTGATTGAATGACCTGATACCTGATACCTGAAACTAAATAACAACTAACATTTCGAAAATTATGCACAATGTCTTCTAATACATGAAATTATGGCTCAAGAAATAAAAATGGCTATTTTCTTATCCATAACGAAAGCACCTCTACACCGCTAATGCTTCACCGAATATGAGCTCCAGGAATAAGTTGCCCATTCTATAGAAGACTTGGAAATAAAGAGCACGAAAATGGAATAGATGGAATGATACTTATCACAGTTATGTGAAGTCAAACACACTATGTCAAATAATCCATGAGCATGCGGCGCGTGATTTCTTCGCGACTCTCCTTCAGTTTTTCAGCTGCGACCCGCAGCTTTTTTGCCACTTCCGAATGGGAACCATCCACTAATCCCTGAAGCAAAACGGAATAAGACTTGCTGAGAAGTTTCGCAGCTGTAAAGTAATGAAATTTGTCTCTGTGTGTTGTTTCAAGTTCACTTTTAGTATTTCTACTTTTAGTATAGTTCGAAGTCAAAAATTCGTCATTCTCAACAATTGTTCCCTTCATTGTTGATTGTTGGGGTATGGATACTATATCGACTTTCTTGAACAGAGTTGTTGAGCAAAATAATGTAAAAAAAAAAAAAAAAAAAAAAAAAAATTTTAAAATAAAAAAAATTTTTAAATTAGTTTTTTAAAACAACGGTTAGAGAGTCAGAAGTAGAAACTGTTTCAGTACCAGTTGAATTATCTACAACCTATTTATTTAGCGCAGGAACCAACCCTATTCGATTTCGTCTGTATAATGCGAATAAAACATTGGTGGGTGCACAACACTTTTTCTAGTCAGAAATATAGTTACGGTCAATTTCTACCCGGACTCACTATTTTTTCGGTTATACAGCTTTACCGTCAGCAGGTACCAAAACTTATAATAATAACATCCAGAGAATATTGTACCTTTATGCTCAGTACAGCTGTTAGCGCATCAATTGCGATTCCTATGCCTGCAGCTGCGTGGACAGCTCCCTTCAGAGCAGCCGACTGGATAACTGCCTTCAAAACAACCAACTTATCAAAAAGATAAAAAAGAAGAAAGAAAGAAAACGTCCTAATGATGAAAATTGTGTTTTTCAATGTAACATACCGTCTCTTTGAGAAGGAGACGAGCAGCTCCACCCGCAACCGAAACGGCTCCAATACCAACTCCTGATAACAGAGTTTCACGGCTTGGGCGACTTCCGAGTCTTTCTTCAATTCCCACATAGTTCTTCTATAAAGTCGAATTGAACTGCTTCTGTTTTTTTTTTTACATATTTATGTACAATAATACCCACCGTCAAAAGTGATGCTTCGGTCTCTTCAATCAAGGCGATGCCATTTGCTAGATTTTCAGTTAGTTTTTTGTCGTATTCGAGCATTTTCATAGCATTTACTACATTTTTCTGAAACAAATTTGCGACACAACTATTGAAACTTACAAAAAAAAAAACCTAGAAAAAAGCTCACCTTGGTGTTGCGCATTTTAAGGATACCAGTGGACAGGTTTGAAGCTGCTGCGGCCCCACCAACAATCAATCCTGAAAAACCATGGTTTTCATTGCTACCTCGTGTTAAGCTGAAGTTCACGTTCCCTATCGCTCAAACTTTTCACTACCGATAACCTTACGTTTGCAAAGGAAAGTTTTATTATTTAAATATCTAATACTCCGAGTGCACCTTTCTGTGGGCTCGTAAGGATATTAATACGAAAATCTCAAGAGTATTACAATGACTGTACATTAAGCAATGCCATTCTATCTCCTCTAGTGCTTTGACTACTCAAGAAATCATTTATGCATAGATTAAATGCAAAAAAAAAACTTTTAAATCATCAAGCTCTTCACTTCGCAGAATTCTGAAGGAAAACCATCTAATCTACACACTAATTTCAATGATACCATGGTCTTTCATTAAACAACAACTTTGTCCAAAGAGAGAACACTTTGACTAGTGTCTTCCAGTCTTTTTCTGGCGTAACAACAATACAATACTATTTAAAGTTCCTCACCACATAGTTTGAGGTTCATATGCTTAAATAATATGAATGTGATGAAGAATTTATTCATGTACCTGCCACGGCAACTGGTGGCATAACAAGGACTCCAGCAATAACCGCAGCGCCTCCAGCAATTCCAGCAATAGAGCCAGCTGTTGTAGAGATGTTGCTGCCAAGTTCCCAACGGTCAAGCTTAACTGGACAACAACATATACGATTGTGTACAAGATCAAGCGAAGTTTTTTTTTTGAATCGATCTATACGACTCACATTAAATAACCAAAAAATAATGAGTAAAAGAGTTCTTTTTTGTTTTCCTTACAACCTTTAATAAATATAGTTGAGTGAATAAACGATATGAAGGACGGTGCAGTTGCATAAGCGATATGATGGGTAATTTTTTGGTCAATTTTGCTAGTTCTAAGACATTATCGGTGCAACTCGTCCTAATTTATAAGACTACGGTTTGAACTTCATCAAATAACCTCAGAAATCTAGTCATCTTTCCAAAATGTCGAATGAACACCTAATCGTTATGATTCTCACCTCTTCTGCTATCTTAAGCAATCCATGTTCAGCATTTTCTCTGTTCTCAATCCAGTTGTCCAGAAGAATCATCGTTTTGTCGCATATTCCTTTGTAAAGAAGAAAATCGTCTTCTGGTATCTGCAGAACGTGAGTTCTCAATCTATATTCAATCTACATGCGAAAAGAATACCATCACTTCTCCCGTCTGGTCATCGTATCGCGGAACTCCCTGATCATCGAGTGGCAGCAGTTTAAGGCGACATCGTTCCGTCATGATTGACAAAAAGGATTTGTAATAAATCGGACTTCATTCAATCTCAATAAAAGAGTTAAGCAGTCAGAAATCGCATAAAAAAGCCTGGCACTTATTATCGGAGGACGAATGAAGCCGATCAATCGATCTTGTGCTAACGCTACGGTAGATCACAAGCAGGTAATTGTCACCCTCGCCTTTCCGTCACCACAGCAGCGTGGCGATTGTCCCACCTCTTGATTACTGTCTTCAAACCACTTACTGACAGGTATATCACCATATAGTTTTTAGTTTTCATATTGTCGATATTTTCTTGACAAGATAACGAAGATGTTATTTGAGACATTATTACAAGTAATTGAATCAATCCATGATTAATTTTAAAGAAAAACCCCTCTGTTAAACAAATGTGAATGAATGTCACTGCATCATAAAACAAATTCTTCTCAGATCGCAGTGAAATTAGAAGTCTTATCACTTTGGGGATGGTACAGGTGATCCAAGACTGGAAAAAAAGTCTGCTCTCTTATCACCACAATATTTTTTTTAGCTGTAGCTGTTGAAATAGTGTGTTGATAGGAGAGTTCAAATATGTACTTTTGGAAACAAATTAGTTGTGTACTTATGTGCTTATACGCTTTACTTGTTCTTTTTTCAGGAATAGAAAGTCGTAGTAATAAACGTGGACAGATAAATCTTATCTAAGGTAATCTAATCAGTTGAAACTCAGCTGTCTGCTGCCTACAATGGGAAAAATGAGACCTAGAATTGGTTCCCATCCTACGATAGGAATCTGTCAATCACAGTGAGTCGTTTCAACACTCTGTTATTGATTCTTCCTCCATCCCTTTCGAATCTTTGTCATTGCCAAATTTCATGATTTGATACTTATAAAGAATAGGATTTCGAGACACATATTTTATAGTTTTCAGAATTTTAACGCAGAACAGTGAAGAATGGGAGCTGAGCTGTCTGTCCGATCGATGCAAGGAATGTTTAGAATTACACAACACCATAGCACAATTTTAAACTATGCGATACAATATCGAATTACTATCAATACAATGTCGAAAAAGGTGAGTGTTTCACATAGAATGGAACATTTCCTTCTAGGAAAGTCTGACGTCAATATAAGAATGAAATTGGGAAGTTAATATCAAGTTGAGAATTTTCACGAGAATGGCCAAATTTTCGCGAAGAAATGGTGCAAAATAATTATAGATCAGCGCCAAAAATCGAGTAATGAATAATAGGAATGAGTGTTAATCTACAACTTACGAGTTTTTAATCCTACGTATCGCTATGCAAATTGTATACTGTACGTAAAATGTGAAGTGTTTTTTCTTCTTTTGTTTTGAGTATTTCCGTGATAGCAAAATTGAGATAACCTTAGAATCTGGTAAGGTTATTGTACTATTCTACTACTGACCGCTATCCAGCACTGATAATAAGTTGTCTACTAAGCCAACCATGCATCTGAATACAATGATATGATCAAAGCTTTGCGAAAATTTTAGATCTACAAAAATATGGTTAGCTATGAACATAGAAGAAATAGAAATCGGTTGAAATGAGAAATGCGCGAGAAAGAATCAAGAACTTATAACTTTACGCTGACCAGTTCTTCCATGGAGGCCCACAGCAAAAACAGACACAACCTCCCTGCAGCAACAGCACAATCATATTAATGCATTGTAAAAATCAAAATGGAAGGAAAGGCTTTAATAGGCACAAAATGAAGCAAAATGGCTTACCTCTTTAGTAGGGCTCTTTTCTTGCAACCTTACTCAACTCGGTTTTCATTGCGAGATTTGATTGGTATTTTCGAGATTGGAAAAATCACCTGGATCCTTCAAAAAGCGATATCCTGGAGTACAAATGATATAACATTTCTTTGGGAATTGAAAGGAGAAAAGAATAGAGACTTCCATGAATATTTATTTGTTTTTGAAAGACATTCAAATCTAGCACTGCATAAAACAGTAGTTTGCATGTATGGTAAGTAAGGTCAAAACATTATGAAACACGGTGCAGTCGCGTAAGCAGCTGCGCACGAAGCGGTGCGGTAGATCGCGACGGTTAGGATTGTGACAGAGGGTCTGCTAGCACCAGCCATCGCCGCACGGCCCTACCTCGATTTTCATTTCGCTTTGATCCGACCATACAAAATGAAACCGAAAGTTGTAGTTGGTTAACAAGTTTTACTCTGCCTCGGATTAACCCTTTCTCGATTTGTACGTGACCTGTGCAGTTCCCGCAGCAGCTCCAACGTCGGAAACGAGCAGAAAATGTGTTGTAACTAAGAGTACCGATCACGCTCTTTTCCTTTCAGTATACTTTCACCCAATTCCCTCTCTAAGTCAAGGACCTGAACTTCCAACATACAAGCTTGATGTAGCATTTCTAGCCTCGGAGTAGCACCAGCGGGTTTAAAACTTTTAATATTCAAATCAATTCAATTCAAACGAAATGTGGCGAGACGGACGTAAGAAAAAAATATTATTGGTAAGATTTTACAGTCATGAAATGACACTTTTAGCTGGTGAGCGGAAAATGCACAAAAAAAAAAACAGAACTACCCGCTTAGAAATTCGCATGCACCGTCTATCCGCTTGGTATACTCGAATGTCCAGAGGAGTACCACTACGAAATAGAACCTGGTCGACCAACTAAGGATGAAAGCCCCCACAAGCGTTGAAAATTCAGTTTATTCTCAAGCTCCTCTATCAATCTTAGCTCCACGACTTCTGGAAGTGGTACTCGCAAACTTGCAACTAAACAATCGGAAGGTATAACACAGTAAAATTGTTCCCGATTTGCGCTGCTTGTCTAGCTTTCATTTCTGCACTAACTGTAACTACACGCAAAATTCCCGTTCTCAAAGAGCTTTTTCTGTGTTCGGGACATTAAAGATGGTTTTTGTTTTTAATCGGCTGTGTATCATGTGTCATTTTCATTTTGAGAGAGAGGGCTAGATACAGACTCAGATCCTGGTTCCCCATCACATAGATGTCTACGACGCCTATTGACCTTCTACGCACAGGCAGCAAGGAAATGCAACGATCGCCAATTTTCGATTGGACCGTATGAACGGCAGCGCTACAGTCACCATATTCGTCAACATAATAAGTATTTTGCAAACAATATTCAGTTAAATAACGGAACATAACCTTTTCTTCAGTGAGCTTTATCTGACCACAACAAGAAAACACCACAGTATTTATTTACGAGCCCCCAAAAAGTGTCTATCACATGAACTAATCCATGAAAACAAGAACTGTTAAGAAAAATAGTAAATAGTAGACTATGATGTCATAATAGCGATCCAAAGACACATCATATATAACTCACATCATCTCAACGCTCTCAAAATCTCCTTATGAGTGATATTGATAGAATCGCACAAATCGCTCATATTCCGCAATAAATTATAGTAAAAATTCTATGTATCACAAACTCTGTATGTATACTAGGAAATGAAAAATGTTTAACAAATGGTCAATAAGAAGTCATCGGCGAAGTTGTCCATAATGTCATAACATCACTTAGCGTTCCTAAAACAGTTAGACTTTGAACAATCAAAATGGTACATTATCCACCTTGCACTCCAAGCTTTAGAACCAAAAAAAAAACCGAGGAACAACATAAAAGGACAGCAACCTAGCACCGTACATACAACACATCACAGGCGCAGCTAAATAGGAATATCTTACTGAAATCGAAGTTGACTACGATTTCGCAGGAGCACGCTAAAACAGTTTAAATACTGTCGCTTATGTTCGGTGAAAATATGAAAATAAATATGATAATAATAACAATATGATTTTAGATTGTTAAAGAAAAAGGATGGACGTACCGACATATACGAAGAGAAAGACGTGGACAGTGATGAGAATTTTTCAGCAACCTTAGAAGCACCGGCCCGCAGCGAGTCTTTGATATCAGACATTTCAGGAACCTAAATGGATTGGGTAAAAAGTCGGGAAAAACGAGCGTTGGTTGGAAACGATTCCTAACCGCTAAATTGAAATCGACAGCGCTTCATTTTACTATAACAATGTGCAGAGAGTGTTTCCCAATTTTGTTGTTTCACCTGGGACCTCATGCGTGAACCGGATTACTCCCTGCATGTGGCCTTCGCTGCATTGGACGCAATCAACAACTGAGGCAAGCAACTGGGGACGAGGGAACGTAGGAAATATGTAACACAATTATGTGATGTAAGCCCCGAGATCATAGGTGCGATATGGAGGAGGCGGACCTTTTTCAGGTGAAGGGGTCCAGCTCTTGGGATGCTGCTTAAATGGCGAGGATCCCTTCACCAATCGACCTAAAGTGAAGGGGTCCCTTCGGCAGCCGTACGAAAGTGAAGCGGTCCCTTCGGCAACCGCACAAAAGTGAAAGAGGTCGAAGCACCAGGTGCGACTAACGCATGTATGCCCCAGATTGTGAAAAATCGTCCAACAAACCGCCAAAGCAAATAATCCGATGGGTCAAATGACAGAATGGACTGACTGGGGAATGCGTGACCTTGATGCTAAATCTCCTTTTTTTTGAGAAGTGCTATTCCATAAACAAATGAAGGATATATTTCTGATGTCCTTCATTTTCTTGAAACAAGGGAAGTAAACATTTCCCTTGTTTCATTTTAAGCATTTCTTGTTATATCTAATGCTAGCTTTGAAATTTCTAACGAATATTTATATATTAGCAATATTTATACGAATATTATTATATATTTATATATTTATTCCCTTAACTAGAAACTACAAAAAAAAACAGTAGTTTTGAAACCTCGCCTGAGAGCGCCACGTCCCTCACTGATACAGTACGACTTCTGGACGTCAGTCCTTAGACTCACTGCCTTTCACCAAGTATAAAATACATGCTGTATGCTACGTGTTACATTTAGCTGTTTTTCTTGAAAAAAAAAAAGAATTTCAAGACAGAGATCCCCATAGGAATCAGACGAATCAGAAAGGTAAGTTTAGTCGTAAACTTTTAAACTTTGTATTAATGCATGAGATGGCGCGCCCAGACGTAAAAACCAGTACCTGTGAATATTGAGGTTGGCTACCTTGTCCCCATAAATCCGCCGATCCTAATGACGTCTGGCCTTCGAAGCGCTGGAGCGCTGCTTTCGTTTCAAACTGCAATTAGAAATTAGAGTGAAGTGTGGTTGCATAAAGTAAAGTTAAATAATCAAGTATTAGCACTAGGATGTATAACTGGTATCACAGAGTTTTGCTCTGTGAAAATAGTTCTAATACTAGTTTTCTCTGCAGAAGGAGTAATTCAAGAGTTAGAAAAAAATGATTTAAAACCTACATCCATCTCGTTATTGCCGAAATACATATCACTTGATATAGCCTTTGCTCCAGCAAATTTCTTCTGAATGTCTACATCAGATTTTGGAGCTGGTGCAGCAGGTTTTCTGCTAACTGAGTTCAACATTGAAGTCCTTAAAGAAACATAAACATGAAATTCTTGGCAACTTCAATAATAAAGTGTTAAGAGGAACAAAATACCGTACTGTTTTTGCGGCTGCTCGTCCCAACTATCAAAGAAATCCGTTTGAGTCTTCGATGAGAAATCATTCATGTTGAGGTCATCATCATTGCTCTTATCTTTTCTGGAAACATCACTGAAAGTGTTCACCGTCAAACTTTTAGAACAATAAAAAGGCATTGGCATACCTATCCTGAACAAATTCCCAATCATCGTCCCTTTTAGTTGGAGATAGAGAAGGAACCGTACGTTTACTTAGGTCGGCCTTAAAAAAACGATAACAGACGATATATCAGTGCCACGTTAAGCGTACTGAGAATTGGTTGGCAAAATGTGCCATAAACATAGAAACATGAACAACTAACTAGGATTTTTTTTTACCAATATTTCTCAAAAGTTTTTTCTAGATTTCCTCCAAAATATTCAATTCGCCATCTGAATATGACACGGGTTTGGAACAGACCCACAATTTTGTCCAACTGATGTGTTACTCAAAATGTAACAAAATGTAAAATGTTCTTTTTTCGTCTCACACATTCTCAACAAACCCTCAATGTATTGCCCTTTTTGAGAACTGCTATGAAGATTTCGATTAAATTAAGAATGGCATTATAATCGGATATTTTTTGAGGATATCAATGAGGTTTGATGTCGCTATTTTTTTCTGTTGTTGCTGCACAGTTACAATCTTTGGCGGTTCTGGTACGAAAATGAAGGGAAACTTTCTGTTTGTGCTCTGGAGGAGTAAAATTTCACTCTAAACAACGTCTGGAAAATTTCATTTTTCCTAAAAGAGTCTATGTTACTGGAAACGAATCAAATTAAATTACGTATAAAATCTTCGCTCAACCATCATTCATTGTACGCATTTGTTCAGCCCGTAATTGTATTTACTAACAAAGCGAGTAAGTTTCATGATTGAAGTTGCTGCATGGGAAATCACTGGTGAAAACCACTGGTGTTAATTTACAGGTACCTACGCTATTTCCATTATTTCCCTTTTTATTACGTGGCAATAACTCAAATAAATTATAATAAATGAAAAAAAAATAATGTTGAGCTTTAATTATTTGCTGACCTCTGCAAATAGGAGGAAGCGTATAGCCCCAAAAATGGCAATTTTGTGAAAAATTACGAAAAGTGCGAAAATGCAGCGAAATATGTTACAAATACCTGTTTTATCGGTTTTACGCCTTGTGCCACAGAATGTGCAGCACGTGGTCTACCAAAACCTCCCATTCCAAGTCGCTCTACAGCCGCTGCCTTTTGTGGATCTGATGATGCCTCCGCCTAAAAAAGTAAAGTTAGCTGTTCCTCATTCCAGATCTACAAGAACGGCTAATATGTAGAAGATTTGAGTGAAAATATCTCTTCGTTGAGGAACCCATGGAAATATATGACTCTAATACTTTAACCTTTTCGTAAATCCTGGCACTAAAATATTTTATTGAGCGAATAAGTGACAAACAATCGGTGTTCACCACAGTAAATGATCGATGGACAGAAAGGATGTGAAAGTTAAGGTTAAGATCTCATCATTCACATTGCCACATCCTGGAAATGAATGAAGAGAACTCGTAACAGATTCTTGGATGTGTGGAAAGCGGAAAATGAATAGAATAAAACGTATGTACCGAAGAAAAGGAATCCATGGAATGGTAATAGTTTTTCCTAGCTCTATGGTTTGCTTGCTACAGAAAACAAATATTTACGCTTACATAGCTATCCTCGACTAATAATCTGCTCATATTACAGGTTAAAAAAGAAACTTTGTTAACGAAATTGGATCCTACCTCAACAGCCTTTCTTTTGACGTCCTGCATTGCTAAGCGAGCGCTTAACTCTACCACTTTTTCACCTTGCGTAGTCCCTTGATGAGCTTCTCCTTCACTTCCAGCAACCTCAAAAAGTTATTACTATTAAGAATTAGAGCAAGAAATTAAAAAGATTGCTTTAAAACAAACAGAAAAGAGAAACCAGAAGAAAAAAGCAGCTTTCATTGACTAGAGTCAAGTGAATCTTGAATGAACTATCAATAGGGAAGTTAAAGGATAAAGAATCAAATTCCTGGCGTTAATCAATCTGCTTGGGATGCGTCACCGCCTTCACTTCAATTCGGAATCGTTTGATGTTTACGAACGTGTAATTAGCCTCTGTAATGGCTCCCGGGGTTCTTGGAAACAGTCGAGAATTTTGGGCGAAACTATTTTGATTCGAATATATTCGCTATATTTGTACAAGTAAAAATCCATTTACTTGTACAAATATAGCGAAAACGAATCCTTCCATTTCCGGATAAGTGTTTTCCGTTGTTCTACTAACATCCTCACAATCGTTAAGAGAGTAACTATTTACAATGCTGTGTCACATATTACTCGTCTTAATCGAATGATTGCGGATTGGTGAAACAAACTGAAAATTTGCTGTTCATAATGAAATGTTGCCAACACCAGAAGGTCCCATTCTACGACGATATTTCCGAAGTATTTCCCTTGCATAAAAACCTCCCTTTTGTCTATCGCAAAACCGAAGTTTTTGCGATCGCACTTTATTCCAACCGCAGATTTTCGTCGTTCGTCGGTATTCTTTTGTTCTTTAATAAAATTACATGCTAGATGTGAAATTATTTAATTGACTAGAAACTTTCTGGGAAACTGGTGGGAACAGGGCAAGAAAAGGCACACTACCGATGCAGTTCTTAGCCTCGAGACCGCAAAAACACAAAAAAGTATTGTTCTGTACACATGTTTAGAGGGACATTCATTATAAAGTGAAGTAAGTGAAGTATTTTATAACATTCGCACATTAAGACATTCTAATTGTATCCAAATAAGAAGTGATTCTTACGAAATTGATATGAGCATGTTATCATCTTAGCTGGAACGTAAATTTTGAAAAGAAGAAAAATGTCACTTCAAATTAAAAAAAAAGAAATGTTTGCATACCTCAGTACGTTTCTTCTCGTGCTCAGCAGCTCTCTGTTCCAAGTCATCAAAATTGATGCGCACTTTTTGCGCACCTAGCGCCGACTTCTTAGAACCCTACAAATTACTTATAAAAGGTAACGATTGAATATGGGAAAAATGCTTCGAACGTACGCCAGCCTTTTTGATCGGTTTTTTCAAGATAAGAGAAGGCGGAGGAGCGGATGTCGGTACACCCTCAGAATCGATATGATCAACACGGGGTCCTAAAGAATGGAGGTTAATCACACCAAAATTTCAAGAAAATTTAGTGTTTCATATGACTTGCTTACTTTTAATAGATAGAAGTGAATGTATGTCAATCCTAACTTAAAATAGGACAATATCCTACAGCTATGATATTAATAATATTATTTGTAAGACTGTTACATTGACAATATGTCTATACTATAAAATTAGCCCTATTACCAATGAATTTAAACAGTTACCATGTTCGTTAGATAAATCACTATCATCTTTCTCTTCCTTCGTAATGTAAGCTTCACTGCTTAGTGACGTTGCACTTTGAGAAGCATGAACAAAATCGAGGGAGAAGAAGTCTTCCTGAACGACAATAATGAAATGATTCTGAAAGAGTAAATCCAAAAGTAAGTAACTCAGTGCTTGTAGATGTCTGTTTAATGTCTGCCCCACATAAAAAAAAAATAATCACCACAAAGCAATTCCCCAGAAAAGCAGAATATTCCTTACAGAACAACCAAAAAATGCGCTCTTACACGTACAGTGCAAGCTTTTATTTCTATTTTTATTCCTAATCAAAAAAAGAACCATCAGCTGTCGGAAAGCTTACAAAAAATATGTTGACCACTGAAAAACCGTCTCACCTCTTTGTGTTCCTCAGCAATTGCAGCTGTATCTATAGCGACAGTATTACCATACTTCTTCTGAACCTCTACACATAATTGTGCAAGTTTTTCCTGAAAATTCTATAGGTAGAAAAGAGAAAAGACAAAACGGATACTATGCTGGATAATTTAAACAGTGAAAGTTTCGAGTTCAATCCCAGGATCCTTAGATTTTAACACACTTAATCCATATCACTAACCTTATAAAGTTGAGCAGCTCTACTCTTATACTTCACTTGCGCATCGTTGCTATTACAACCATGTTGTTTAAAGAACTGAGTCTAAAGTGTCGCTTTTATTTACCTTAATTGGTAGTTTGAAAGATATTGTACAAGAAAACGCACCGCATTGGCATTTCCTCCTACTTGCATGGCACGAAGTTGCAACCATGTCCAATTTACATCGAGATTTGTAGAACGAACAAACGTTAAGTGCACTCCAAGGTTACGGTGAGTTGCCGAACAGTCGATGCAAAGAAATACTCCTACAAGAAAAGAGAAATAAATAAATGGATACAGAATACGTAATCGGTCAAAATCTGTTTTTTTGTTTAAGATAAGTGTTGGCATAATGGTTATGTTGCACATGCTACATGAACACATCTAGCTCTCTGAAATTCCTCTTGCTTCATATCGACGTAGGAGGAGAAGCTTGTTGGTAGCAGAGAAGCGTGAGCACACCGCGGCCTTGAAAGGACGTGCTGCGGTGTGATAATAACTAATAGTGTAATGTGGTAATAACTAATAGTGCCTACACACTTCACAAATCTAGTCGGTAAGCAATTTAAGAATCTCTTTTAGACATAGATTTTTCCAGCCCTTTCTAGGAAACCCTAGAATTTCTTTAAAATCAGCCCCGTCACTGAATGAGCCTTCTAATCCTTCCAAAAAGTGCAAACATGCTCGAATGAAGGCTCAAATGTTTTTAGGAATGTCCTAGTCATGTCAGTAGCAGAAACTGCCGAGAATGAGTGAAACTACACTGATACAAATAACGTCTCATCATGTATGCTAGTCTATTCACGTGTAGCTAACTGACTGAGCATAAGAGAAACATAACCAGTTCTAGACGTAGAAATATGAAAAGAAATAGGAAACGTTAGGATGGGAAACATAATCCGTTAGTTCTCAGTGCTGTGACACCAAGCTTTCCCAAAACAGATAAAAAAAAGAAACTAGTACCGTATGTGACTGTTGCCCATGTAGGATTGCGTGCATTGCAGTCAAAACAAAGCTGAAAAGGAAACCATAGAATGCAATACTACCTCTGTTAAGAAGAAAGTCTTATATTCCAATGATAACAACTATAATAAAAATAGAAATAAAATAACTGATACACATTCTAAATCACAACACAATCTAAGTAGCCTCGTAAGTCGTGAGTAAAAGCAGAGGAGGTTCATCCGGCTACCTATTATATTTTGGCACTGTCCTATTCTAAATTTGTTTCATTTATAAAGTCGCTGACCGTGGATGGAAAAATTAGAAAGTGGTCAAGTGGAAAGCAAATACACAGTACCAAAAAAAAGGCTTAAAGTATACGTTCGACTATATAGTCGTGAACAAATCCCCAAAAGAACTTTTTGAGCAAAATTTCGAACGGAAAATTACTTGAGACTTTCGGATAGGCAAACCTGAAGTTAAATTAGAAATGAGACACATAGAAATTGATAACTTTGTCATTAATTTCTAAATGTCTCATTTCTGGTTGTCTTCCTAGAGTGAAGGAGAAACAGAAATAGCTTTTAACATTTTCTTGACTAGTATCTTAATATATGTGTCACGTAACACTAAAAAATTACTGCTGAAAAAAAAAAGAATGTACCGCACTTTAACAGCTCGTTTCACTTATAGAAGCACATACCTCCCAAAATAGGAAGAATGAATAAGAGACAAACAAAATATTATCTTAAAGGAAACAACTTAACTTGGAAACAAAAAGAGCGATTCAGAAATTACCTTATTGGCGGGTATTGAGCGCAATTTGCGCATGGCACTTTGCAGCTCTGACTTCGAAGGACCGCTATCGTCTCCCATACTAGCAGTGACTGTAACATATAGAACATAAACAGATATACGAAAAAAAATGAGCGAAATTCACGATGAAACGAGAATTACTGGCAAATACTGGTACTAATACGTGTAGTTCGAACTCCGATGTATTTAGATAAAATGAAAAAAGTGCGGAACCCATTCCAATCAGATCAACAATTCAAAACGGTTCTACGTTACATCTAAATGTGACCGTCACTTGTTTGTATCAATAGCACACCAAGGAAAAAATCGACCTCTGACAATGATTCATCACAACACTATTGAATATAAGCAAAAAAAAAATCTTTTAATGTTATTCATAGGCGGTTATGACTATTTTAAATGGATTCTGAATGAATGGGAAACGCAAAACAATTACATCAAAAAGATAATAGTAGATAAGTAAGAAATCCGTAAAAAAAAACAACATAGTAAGTGTGCTTTCCCAAAATTATAAAATAGTGCGTAAAAAAGGGGAACAGAACATTACCTCGAGGAAAACGTTTTAAATGGGGAATGAAGGGAAAAATTATAGGAATCAATATATAGTTTACACCAATATCAAAACTATTGCAAAAGTATTGAACACAGCATGAGATTTTTCCAAGGAAATCCGGGAAGAAAATGGAGAAAAATCGATGTTGATCATACTGATCATTCATCGTGTTTCGTTTATAAACCACAAGGCAGTGATATTTGTTTGAAAATTCACCATTTTTGAAGAAAAAAAAACGTCTTGTTGGAACTTTCTAGTTTCAGCGTGGGAAAAATCGTTTCTGGTCATTTTTTGAGGTCGAATGAAGTATCTTAGCCAGTAAGAAGGTGATCCATGCTAATACTGATTACGTAATTCTTATTATTAGGTTGTGTTCCGAACAAATAACTTCCGCTGAAGGGGTAACTGGTAGTTGGGGGAGAACTTAGTGGCGCCCTTATTTTTCGAAATAAACAACTAAATCTATCTGACTCCTAAAGCCTAAGCATTAGTCTTAGAGGATCTATGACATGTAAGCTAAAATTACTAAGAGAAAAAAGTAAGTTAGAGCGTAGTAAGTTAGAAATAAGGGCGTGACTAAGTTCCCTCAAAATACATGTTCCCACGTCCAGGTACATGGTACCTGTGATTACGTTCAATTTTTTATTCACTCTAAAAAAAGGGAATAAATAAGGGCACTTGCGTCACGTGATACATTGTGGATTTGAATAAGGTAACACTGCTCCAGTCATGAATTAAAGAAAACATGCAGTGTGTAGGGTGAAAGACTTATAACCGAGCGAATGGTTTGAAATTGATTTGACAAAATCCTTCGTTCTGAAGATGTGACTTTGAAAACCAAGGAGGCGGAGGTGGGGGTGGAGGGGTCGGGCTTCATACTTCGATGACGATATTTTGAAGTAAATATTGGAACAATATCCACGCCAAACACGCAGAGAGTGAGAGTTATCAGAGAACCTCAATACGTCACAATCACAATAAATCATGATGACAATAAATGTATGAAAAATAAAATAGAAGTATTTATGACTCAACCAAATATATTCTACGATCGACGTCTGCTAAACTTCTTGTACACGTTACAGTAATAGCAAAGTTACAGTACTGATCAAAACAAACACAAATATGAAGATAAGCGGCAGCCCTAAACGTATTCCAGGAAGACAAAATCGTCTGGGATGGATAATAAACGCTCTTCGAATGTGTTTAATAGCAGAAACTGCAACGAATGCAAAGGTCCAACATGGCATTAGCAGGAACAGCTGCGACATCCTTAGTACGTATGCGTACGCTCGCTGTCGCACGCGACCCATACTGATTGAAACAGCGAAGAGAACGCGCTACGCATAGAGATGCAGAGAATCGTGCTGGTGTCACGACAACGACCTGGACGAGTTGTTCGGAAGTGTCAGCGGAGCGCGAACGGTCTCACTCAGTTCCTTGAGTTGAGTGATAGTCAGAGCATTGAGGGCGTATTGCGCGTTGCGATCAGCGTTTGTGTTAGCTTTTGCGATGACCCTGGGTAATGGAACTATTGGATTATCCTTTTTATAACTTGCTCCTTTTCGGAAGAACTCTGGAAGGCTATTTTTCGTCCCGAGAAAGCGGATTTTAAAGGCATCACCCCACGAATCTGAGGTGGAACGGATTTCAGGTGGGGTATTCGTATACAGGATGGGAGACTATGGAGAGGGGGGTGATTCCGTCCATTTCTTCCTAACTGCCGTAAAAATGGCCCGGAAGATACGGCTTCAGGCGTTCTGACGCACTATTTTCTAGGAGTTCGACTGGAGCGCGCCAGCTTTGTGCGGCATTGGAAGACCATCGGGGAAAGTAGAATTGAGGGGGGAGGGGAATGAAGGAGAGTATATTTTAGAGCTAAAAAAGTTCATTTCTCTTAATTTTAGAAGAAAAATGAAGGAAGTATGGGATATCGTATAATGACTCAAAATACCTAATTGCGCACAACCAAGACAGCAACCCTAGTTCCTGCATTCTGCCTATCCTAACATCTGATGATCCTCATGTTTCTTACTGTAATATTCATAGTCGCCTAACGTGACTGATATTGCGCACTATTTATTTCACCAGAACAAGAGTTATCATCTTCTTATAACCAAACTAATTTTCTTTTTTCGCATAGAAAGTATGGACGCATTTACGTTTGGTCAGCTCCGAATGTGTTCAACTGGGTGAGCGCAACGCATCCATGCACGGTCTTTCTCGGGTTGATGTACACAATGCTTTCTCTGTAGCCCCTCCAAAGTCAGGTCATAATGATTTGAAGTCTAGTGTAATTAGTGAATACGACAACGCTAGGAGCGGCGCTGTGGAGCTGAGCGATTCCGGTCGGGGTAGAATCATCGTTAGCTCCACTCTTACTGTACTCTTACTCTTACGGTACAACACTCGCTAATTCTATGAATGGAATTCATTACTATTAGCAAGTGATGTACCTGTGATCGTGAGACCTGCAGTTACCTTACGGAACGGCGTCAGGTCGTTTTAAGCCGACTGTAGCATGCTTGTAATTAATGGACTTCTTCTGATGCTAAAAAGAATAAAATGGGCGGTTGTAGTGTAGATTCCGCTTCTTGCACCAGCGATCGGGGGTTCGAATCCGTCCTAGTGCCCACCAAGCCTTTCATCCCTCCGGGGTCGATAAATTGGTACCAGACTTGTCTCGGAGGATAAAAACACTGACTTGACACATCGGCTAGCCACCGCAAGTCATTCTATAGGCCAGGTACACGTCCGTAAACCTCAAACGATTCTGAGTTGAAGTGAACGTGGGGGCGCATCCCAAGCGGATTGATTAACGTCAGAAACGTTGTACTTTTATCCTTTATCTTTCCGATGCTACTATTTTTGCAGTTTTTGACGTGCGTTGAAGAATTTCTAACAGTTTTGCATGCAGATATGTTAGACTCATGCTCTGATGATGTTGCCTGTATTTAATAATTATCACCATTTTATCAGAAGGACGTGAAGTGGCTGCAGTTCAAGCGGCGCGGTGCGTAGCGGCTAGTGTCGTGGTGGGACCTTCGCTAGCCCCTTTGCTGCACTTCGCGATGGTCCCACCTCGATTTCAACCCTACACTCAGGCGCACCACTTCGAGCGTAGCCGCCTACGCAACTGCACTGTGCTTCATGTCGTTTTGACCCTACTATACTTGTGCATTCGGCAGTTCGCCTGACGAGTGAATATCTATCCTCCTTTTTTATAATATTCGTCCCTACTACCCAATTCAGCGGGTTTTTTGCCATTAAGTTCAACACCAGAATGGTGGGTCAAAACGACATGAAGCGCGGTGCAGTTGCGTAGGCGGTTGCGGTCGAAGTGGATTCCTCGCTGTAGTTCGCGATGGTCCCAATTCGATTCCAACCGCTACCTGCACCGTGCCGCTTCGAGCGCTTCCTGTTACACAGCTGCACCGTGCTTCGCGTCGCTTTGACCCGACTACAAGATCGATTTGTCTCACTTGTCTCATCGGAAGTCGACGAAATCCGAGTTTTGCCAGATCTCGTATCGTTTTGTAGTTGTTTCACTTGCGATATTGCCATTTTTCTCATACCTCAATGATGTGGAATTTTCTAGATTCCACATACTTTGCAATAAACGGACTGGTTCTTCACTCTCGAATGTTCCAGCGCAGACTTTTATTGCCGCGCGCGCGAAACATGTTTCTGACAAAAACTTTTTGGTTGCTGAAAATGAGTACAGAATGAATTCGGGACGAAGGGATATTTTTTGGATTTGCTTTCTGACATAATTTCTTTTTCGTTATTTCGTTCGTTTTTCTTTTCGTTTTTCGTGGAGGGGTCCTAGCTAGCGATCAACTCCTTTTACTCCTACCGCCCCATTCTGTTGAACCAATTCCTTATTCTCATCAATTATGCTGGCGACTGGTTCTGTGCTATCTATGACGACATGTCCAAATGTTTGGCGACAGAATTTCACGTGAATTACACTATGACGTTCCTTTATCGATATTGATAACCATGTCGCGCTTGGAGTAGGTCAAGTTCATCGACCAGAATCTATTTCCATAGTCCACACATCACACAGTAAAATTGAAACATAGATACAAGTAGATTACAGTACGTCGGAGTCGCTAGAGCTTATTTTGTATACAGATGAGGGATTTTTCAACCCAACTCTTCGTTTTGAGTGGGGAACTTTCCTTCAGCAGCCCCTATTCAATAAGTTTCCTTCAGCTTCTCCATTGCGTCATTCCTTAAATTTTGCGCAAAGGTTGTGTTGGTTCAGTTGGGCGTTGGTTCCAAACGAATCATGGATTCACAACCCTCCCAACCGTTCAAACCCCAACAATCCCAGCATAACAGAACACCATCACAAGACTAGTATTTGAAATTGCAATGAATTCATGCGCAATGAATGTAAATACCTAGGACAAAAAAAAAATCAGGTCGAAAATTTACGATCTATGGTGTACACAATCTGGATGACGTGTGTTGTTGGTATTGATTGCTTGGAAACTACCGCATCTCATGCGTCACTCGTCCAGTGATCGCATCAGCAGGTATCGTAGTCTTTTTTTAAAATAAGCTATCCATTTGAAGTTGCAACACAAAAGGTCCACAGTAGCCACTTACGTAACTGCAGCGAGCTTCATGTCGTTTTGACCCGACTATACTATACGGTATAGGTGCGTGAACTAGTAGAACAACATTTAAGACGATCATTAGCGTTGTAGGTGCCGTCGCAATTCTCAACAGTAGTGATGTGAAACAGAGGAAGGAAAGAGGCTGTAGCATCCCGGCAACCGGAAGTACAGAAATATATAGTAGAGTCAAAACGACATGAAGCACGGTGCAGTTGCGTAAGTGGTTGCGCTCGAAGCGGTACAGTGAAGCGTAGCGGTTAAGATCGACTGAGGACCCTACTACCACCGTTCATTTTCATTCGCGATGGTCGAACCTCGATTCCAATCGCTTTCTTCACCGCGCCTCTTCGAGCGCAACCGCATACGCAACTGCACTGTGCTTCATGTGACTTTTTGACCCGACTATATGTCATCATCCCTAGCAAAAACAGTTAGTGCGTGGATCACGAACAGCGGAATCTTTTCTGCAGTTCTACCTACTAATCGTGTGAAATGGGAAGGCGCAAAAGTTTGATTGAGCCAAGTTATTAGCTACTTTTGAAAGCTATGATTTAGTTTGATTCGAACCAACCAAGGCGAATGAACTTCTCCAATACATATGACGAACTGATCATTCCATGTGGTAATGCCTTAAGTCTGTAATGTTTGCGTGTGTTAGTATACGCGTACGTATCGATCGGAAAACTTTGATTTATGCTACGAGATACCATGAGCCGGCTGTGTACGGAGTGGAGCGTTTTCTATCGAGTTTTCGTGGTGACCGTCCCCATTCAGGAACGACTTTGACAGTTTAAATTGGGTGCAGATCGTACTGGAAGATGTACAGGGGCGGTATTCAGAGGCCTTTCATTACCTCGTGCTTCGATTAAATTTCCAATTGGATTTTTTTGTGCTTTGTGAGCAGACTTGAATTCATCAAACATATTATCATATCAAGCAACAACGTATTTAACAGTATTATACTGTTAAATACTATATAACTATATGGATTCTCTGATATTAAATAAAATAAAAATAAAGTCTTAGGAAATATGTTGGTATAAATCACTAGATCTTTTCACTCTATCTCCTTGAGCCTTGAGACTTAAAAGCTTCGATTTGTTTGTTCACACAAATAAAACACGATTATTTCCTATTTCTGGCGCGTGCAGTCGTTTGATATACATATCAATACGTTAACGATCGATACTCCGTACGGAAGCAGTCGCAGAGATAATGTGCCCCTGCGAAGAATGTTTCGGACCCTATTGGAGAATGAGGGGCGCTGATGGATGATGTGACGGGCAGGGCATAGGCCGAATTCAGCGCAGTGATCTCTGAATGCTGCTAACTACTGTGTAGCGCAATTAACGATCGCCGGTGCCAGCTATTTCCTCTAAGGATAGGTTGTTGCGAGAGCTGTGGGTACCTAACGACAAACACCCTGAACATGGGAAGATGAGGTTAAAAGAATCCTCAGCGTAAACAAGTGTAGTAATTCTCCTAAAACAGGCGCACGAGAGCAAAATTTGCGGGTTTTTTTGCGGAAGTGATTCAGCATTCACTCCTACTATAAAGACAAGTAGGAAAAAAATCGCTCACACAGGATGTAGAACAGATTGTGGACTATTCAAGCAAAAAAAAAAGAAAGAAAAAAGAGGAAGATTGGAAGCGACTGAATGGATCAGGACGCATCTGATTTATAGCGGTTCGTAAAACAGAAAAGTGGATGGATAACGAGATAAAAACTTCATTAATATGTATCACCGATACGCTCCATCATGAAACTATAACATTTTTCCACACCGCACTAAGCTGCGCTGCGTCAGCATGTACGAGAGACGTATGAGAGACTTAGAAATCACATACAATTGGACAAATCCTGCAACAAAAGATCACATAACTTGGTAGTTTTTCAAAAGTGAAAAAACGAATCACTAACATCAATGGTTTTTAACTGAGAATAAAATTCCATAACACCGAGATTTGGAAAATTTGGCACATTTGTTGACAACACACAGTATATAGTCGGGTACAAAAGACCTGATACCCAGTGCAGTTGCGTAGCGTCGCGATGCAACGACCAGCATGTAAAGACGTAGAGAGAAACACACACAATTGACAACCCAACAAAGACACAAACGGAGGAGGTAAGTAGGTACAGTTAGGATCGAAGGGGATAGTAGCTAGTTCCACTCATTTCTGCAACCCGAGTGGAGGTAGTGAAGGTCCCACTTCGGCCCCAACCGCTAGCTCCACGACGCCGCTTCGACCGCTGTCACTTACGGTCACTGTCAACTGCACCGAGCACAAGGTTGTTCTGTCACGATTATAGCTAAAAATCTCAAAATTCATGAGAATAACTGTGTTGTTCACGAGAAAAAACCCATATTTGATTGTATATTATACAATATTATGTAGTCGTCACTTTTTCGACTTGCTATTGATAGTATCCATCGTCATATTCCATAGTCTGTTGATTGTTGAATTGGTCACAATCATAGTATTGTAGAGGAAGGGAGTTGGATTTGCATAGATGCTGTTGATGCGGTTGCCCATTTTGTTCTTGAATAATCATTGGTTGATGGATTGAGTTTGAGTTATTCTGACATGGCATTCCTTGATACGATGGTAACCTAAAACATCCAGTCGAAAGGTAATAAAACGTTAAAACGATAAACGATATAATATGATTGATTCTGGCAAATGAACATTTCAACACGAATGACAAACAAATGTAATGCTTCACTCCATAAATAATGCCCTTTCAATGGAACAAGTGAACAAATTTTGCAAGACGGGCAATTTTTGGGATGCAGCACTCGAAGTCTAGTAAAAAGATGGAGGAGGATCGAAGAAAATGAAACAGAACATATTTGAAATTGAAGAAAAGCTTTGTCTGTTTCAATATTCTTTGAAAATAAAAGGAATATAGATCACTGCAGTATCAATGGGATGACACAATACAAGAGGTATTTCCGGCAACTAAAATAGAACATAACTAGTAGCTACCACGTAATCGCATGAATTTTTCCAATGAAAACAGTCACTTAAATTTGGAGAATTTAGATAAATTACCTGTTATCCACATTTGTTGTAACTGTGAATGTATGACGACTGCTCTCTATGTAAAATGAAGGTCGTGAATCTATCCCTGGACTGTTCGGAACGGAATCATTGCTACTCCTGTTCAAGTGCCCAACATCTACCGATGTGTCCATGTTGTTTGTTAATGACATTGCTTGACGCATATCTGAGATACAATAAGAAAGAATTATGAAAATGTGGAGTGTTTAAAGGTGAAAATATCCATCAATGAGACTAACCACAGTACATATCGGGTGTAAGAGTGATGTTATAATCTGGATCACACTCTGGCATGTGATCTAAGTTGGGCATCGATGAGGTACTGTTGATGGCAACTTGGAAATTTGACATTGTCGAGGGAAGAGAATTGCTTGAGAAGCTGGAAAATATCTTTTCTGTTTTCTAAGATACAATTACACGAAAAACATGAGATGGCTAATCGATACATTTGAACTTATTCGAATCACTTTAACGATAACCGGACCCATGGGCGGTTTCAATTTTCCTTACATTTTTCTTACATGTGATTTTCTCATGATTTTCATACATAGTACTGAGAGCATGTGCATAGAGATTTCTGAAGTTTGGTTGTCATAAAGGCAATAAACTTTTCGTGTGAAGGGAAAGATTTTATTAATTTTCACAATATGTTTTCTTAGTAAAAACTTGTAACCTATATGAAAGCGTTCACAAGACTCATCAATACGTAAATAAAAAATTTAGCATCTTCATATCTCACTTTAATGCTTATACACAGTTACCGTAAGGCTTCAAAATTGTGACAACCGTCTTCTTCAAAAAAGAAATCTGTCCTAACGATATAATTCAATAATGATTTATTTGTTATATTAATAATCTAAAAGACATTCGGTGATGATGCAAGAAACATTCTTTATATGAACTCAGGGAAAGGAACTCTCCCACTGTATCGATTATTTACGACTCTGTGCTAGTTTTTTTTTTCTGGTCTTATTCATACACATATTTATTTCTCGTCAAATCTAAGACAGGATAGGAATTAGTCGAGAAATTGACTTGCCAAACTTGAAACCAACTTCGAAGCCACAAATCGTACGTCATGACTACGTGTATATGAAAATCAGAGCGAAAAGATAAAATTATGAAACCGAAAAAATAGTTACCTACTTATAGGGCATTCCTTGACCACTATTTTCGTACGAATAGACACCGCTATAGTTAGAGAGAGACTCGACTGATGTCGATGAAGCCGAATGTAACATACTAGTTTCGAATTGACGAGAATCCGAATCTTCATACGTTTCCTGTAACGTGCACCACCTATTACTCTAATAACAATTCATTCACTTACTAAAATCGGACGTAGAACGCACATTTGAATTTTGGTTCTGCTGATTTCTTTCGACGATAATTTCTCGAAGAACATCGTGCATTAGTAGATCTGGCATATGTCCAAAAGAGTCAACGACTTGAAGATTCTCGCAAACCAGAGCTCCGAGCATCTAAATATGGATTCTATTTAAGTAGAGTTTTGATGTGCAAAATGTGTAGTTAGCGGCTGTTTTCAGCTTGATGAAGAATTTGTACGCTGATTAGACTTCGTCTTCTACAGTCAGTACTACTCGGGGTCAGAAGTATTTTCTACTTATTGTCAATTAAAAAAAAACGAATAAGTAGATATATATAAAGATCTAAAAAAGAGAACTAACCATAACACTCGGAATGAATAGCAGCAAGTTTCCAAACCGCGATGACGCCACCTCCTTAGGATGGGTCTCTCTGACCACATGGTAAAGTGTCTCCTGAATTCTATCCCTCATATCAGCAATAGCTTCGGATGCTTCCGCCGATAGTCCTTTGATATCTAAGTCGCAGTACAATACGATTTGTTTGAAATGGATTTCTTGAAAGAAGAATAATCAGAGTGCTTTGATTGGTAACGTACCTTCGTATGATTATGACCAACCATCTAACTCTATTCACGATACCGTAACCGGATATAAGCGTATATAAGAATGAATGGAATAGGAAAGGAGATATGAGGTGTATTAGTGTGTGGGCATCAAGGGAATGTCGATGAGAGGTGTACGTGACCTACACCACGACATTTTGGATCGATGACAGGTCAAGGGAAGAGACAGGCTGCTATCAATCCAGTATAGGGACCCTTTCATTTCTTGTTATGATATCTTCACGACCGACAAAAAAATTAAGGCTGTGTTTTGCAACATACCAGTTTTGTGCATACCCAAGCATATAGAATTCTAGTAAAGACAGAATACCATGAAATTCATGATGCTGTGATCTCATCAGGAAGCGATAGGGGAGTTAGGGGCGTGGATCACGAGTGTGAGCGTGCACATAGTCAATCTTCCCGAATCGTTCTGAATAACGGTGTGGAAAACGGTCGCGTAAGAATTTCGCTACGATGCACATCATAACACCACATCCCTGTACAGAAGCCGCGTCTGCGAATGGACGAACAATAATCGATGAGGTCTTCCCAGCAGCTTATTCAAGTAAAAACAATAGATAAGGTGCTGAGCAAATCGGCGCATGTACAGGGGTGGTGTTATAAGCTGCCTCGTAGGAAGATTCGTTCTCTACGGTCATTCGCCACGTAGTTTCTCAGCACTATCAGGAGAAATATACGTGAACATGCTCATTATCAACATCTACGCTCCTAACGTTATCTTTTCATTGAGAGATCCCAACATTGTCAATTTCGTTGCATGATGCCTTAAGAAAGTTATATTGGCGCAAGTTGGCACCCTCAATTTGATAAACTCGTTTGAAAACAAACAGAAAAATAAACAAAGATATTGATCCAATTTTGAGTAGGACATAGAAATAAGTGTATAGAAAATGAGAATAAGATCACTTGTGTCCTTTTCTAAATGTTTGGACCAAGTTTCCAACAAAGACAAAGGAGAACTTACAAGGATTAGTGAGGATAATCGCTTTTATCAAAGCACTCTCTTCTTCCTTGATATTCATTCGGCGGAAAGGTGATATTAGCTCGTCCAGTGAACGTTCCGCAAGCCGGTTGCCAAAATGACTGAAGAAGAGCCATTTCAATCGTTACAAATCAACCCACAATTCTCCACTTTCTGATTTCCTATCTTTTATTTTATTATTATTATTATCATCCACCTCATATCTCAATGTATTTTTGAAAATAATCCGATGAAATACTAAGCTTTTGAAAGTACTAGCCTAAATACTCATCTTTTAAGAGACAAGCTACCGCGCACTTTCTAATTTTCCTGAAATATGGATCAGAGTGTTATTTTTGATCTCTAACATACGACCCCTAGTAACAGCCCTATTCCACTTCTGTTCATAGTATTCAACAGGATTCCATAACATTCAGCTTATATCCACGAAAGATCCATACATAAACCCGTTATTTGGAAAGATTGCAGAAATTTAACCGGGTAAACGCAGAGATAAAAAGTCTAGATGTGGACAACTACCAAAGTTTAAGGAAGTAAAGAAGTAGAATCGGACTACTGACGATAGATTATAAGTTATGATCCTTGTCAAATCATCAGCAAAGGACAGAACTTCAATTTATGTTAGTGAAAGAAAAAAAAAGAAAAAAAAAGAAAAAGAAGGAACAAAAATCCCCACTATGGTTCATTCCATCGTGTACAACAGCCTCGTTTTACGTGACCAAAATTGCAAAGACTAACAACATCCTGTTGTTTTGTGGTTTTTGCCGTTATAACACTGTAGCAGAATACCATCAACGGTGCGAATGAATACTTTACGGTAGCCACCTGAAATTTTCCAAAACATCCATAAACGGTGATGTTGATCATCTTCTCTGTTAGTGATTCAAATCGTAAAACGCATCACTTACCTTGTCATCGAGATTTTGAATATCCATAATGTCAAAAAGATGATCAACCCAATCAATAGCAGAAATTAAATTACGATGAGCAATTGCTGGAAGCTCTTCGGGTTCTACCTCACGGAATGAATCATACCGCATCTGAAAGACAACATTATGAGCGTATTTCTGGAAAGTTCTGCGCCGCCTGATGCTGCGTGCGTGTATAGATCAAATATTGCGTCGTCGCTGGTGATCGTAGGCAACAGTACACATTCGTTGGTACAATTGACAGTGACAAGTACGTGCTACCAGCAGCCGCACATCCGATGGCACGATTCGTGAGACTAATTCGCATTTATATGGTTTCCGTTCTCATTACCTCGAACGATTATCCAAGCATTAACCCGGAGAGTGTGATAGCTGATGAGATAAAAGTGGAATGGTTCTAGTCAGCCGCTACTTAGTCTTCTGAAGACGAAAGAGTCGAGATGTCGTGCAAACAAAGATTTCATTTAAAAACCTCGTAACACTAATAGAAAACGAAAAGTCTTCTGCTCGACATACAACAGTCTTGGATCCCAATAAATATTTCTGGATGTTGGTGGATCCAAAATAATCGCTCCCAGCGCTTATGATTATCCGGACGAGTGCGACGTGTCTGCCTTTTATTGTTTGCCCCAGTTGTGCATTGCGGCTATTCGAATAAACATAAGTACTGGCTCCTGTATCTTTTCTTTTTTTTTGTAATCGACTATGTACCTCTGTCCGTTTTCCATCGAGAACAGACGGATCTTCCAACACTTGTCGTATAGAGGTAAAATTCAACGGATACAGCTGCATACCATCAATGTTTCCATCTCCTCCTCCTACCTAAAAAATAATAGATAAATTAATACTAGCGTAAGTAGTTGTGCATATAAATGAAAAATTAAATAGGAATTAAAACATCTAATTTTATGAACATAGCCAGAATTCCAATATATATGCACTGAACATGGTCAAGTAGAGAGATTATTTGCAAATCCCGAGAAATAAATGTTGAGATTGAAATGCCTGTTTGAAAAGAAAATCCAGTTAATGTTTTTCAATAGTCTTCGATTAAAGTCGTTAGTATCCATGTTCGCCCCACAGACCGCAACGCATTCACCACTTCAGGTCCCAAATAACTACAATTTTCTCCCTATCTTGCCCCAATTGAAAGGGTGCTGTGGTAGTTTGGACAAACATATGTACCCACATCTACATCTTTTATTCCTCTTAAAATTTGAGGACTTACCCATACAATTAAAAAAAAGTGATTTCGTCAAATTAAAGGACTCGTTTCCCTACTGTGCTTGAACCAACTATATCAGTGAATGATTTCAATATTTATGAGTTGAATTCAAATAAGCAAAATCCAGACGAATTCAAATTTGACAAATATGTTAGCTGTATATATTTGTGATTTTCGCAGAATTTCACAAAAAGTCTTAGACATTATATCGTTAGACATGAAAATCAGACAAAAAAACCAACCATCAGATCAATATTCATGATTTGCATGAGCGTAGTTCGCATGTCGACGGGAAGTTTACGCATCCATTCCGCATCCACTTCACCTTCATCATCGGCGCTCAGTTTCGAACGACGTTGTCTTCCCTGATAATGGCGTCCGGTTGCGTCTCGATCGGGACGGACCGCTGGAAAAAAAGACACATTCAAACTCGATTACAAATAATTATCGTACTTTATAGTCACTAAAAACGGCATTTATAATTCCTTACTTTGAGCGAAATAAAGTCGTATGGAATATGAGACGAAAAGCAGTGAGAAAAAACCTCAAAAGAATAGAATTTTCACGAACCTTTTGGATCCATTCCAACTTCGATGCACTTCTTAAATCGGCAATATCTGCATGAATTACGCTCATGTCGATCCACCACACACGTACCATTATGACGACATTGGTACTCCGAAGGCCGTTTAAGGCTGGAACAAGTCTTGAGGTAAGGAGTCCTACAACCTACACACAGGTCAAAACGCACGACATGAAGCACGGTGCACTTGCGTAAGCGGTTGCGCTCAAAGCGGCGCGGTTGAGATAGCAGTTGAGATCGTGGTGGGACCATTGTGAGCTGCAGCAGTGAATGACGGTCGTAACGGTGCTCACTCGATTCTAATCGCTACGTTCCCCCGCACCGCTTCGAGCGCAATCGCTTACGCAACTGTACTATGCTTCAGGTCGTTTTAACTCTTACTATAGCTTCACTCAATCATGATCAAAAACTCATTGATCGGGATTGGTCTCTGTTCATGTAAACACTATGTTTTTTCCTGTTAATAAATAAATAAATAAATATGAGCGGCTCACGTTCGGCGAAAGAATCCTTTACAACCGAAGCATGTGACAACACCATAGTGTGTTTTCGCGTTCCCATCTCCACATACGCGACACGAATCCATGACTACCGTACACGGCTCTGGAAGTGGCCAACTATAAATTCACTAGGTATAACGAAACGTCATAGTGTTAAGTCTACAGAATCGTCAGCTAGAAATGAAGTAAAATAGGGAAAGGAAATAATATTAGTCTTTCTAATCTAATTTCCCTTTCATTTTCCTTTAGGTTCGAATTTTTAGTAGTAATGTGAGTGGAATAAATTGTGTTCTCGAAAGATCCGAAAATTTTCATTGCGGATCCGACTCACAATAAATTATTGAGTGTTAGATTGAATGAGAATGAATTATTCATTATATATATATATATATCTATATATATATATATATATATATATATATATATCTGTATGTGCCGGTACCCATGTTCATCCGGCAGGCGTTGAATTGTGGGCAGGGAAGCGCGTGTACTGCCGACGGTTGCGGTTGCTCGGGTAAACATAGATGCCGGCGACTATCTGCACCGGGCAGAACTGACGACATTATATATCTTACATATCCGTATTTTGGAGATTTTTTTTTTTGAAAAATTTTCCTTGATTTGGGGTTATCAAAGGGATTGGGAAATGGAAAACACTCAAATTTTCATCTTTTAACTTATATTTGGTTGATATTGGGGAAGATGTGGACGCAGCGCCAGAGTGGATCCAGAAGAAGAAAAATCTACAGATATTCTATACACAAAATAAAGATTTATAAATTTGTTGAATTAATTGAATTAATTGATTGATTTTCGGGTATTCAAATTTTATTCACATTTTATTTGCTCTCTAACGTGACGCAATACAGATGAAACTTTTATTTCACATCTTAGGATCTTGTTATTGAACCCTACGATGTTCTTACCATTTTTAAAAATTCAAATCTTCAAATCCAGAAGAAAAATTGATCTATCGTGGATTTCCTAGTTAGTTCCGAAGGAAGTTATGTGTGATGAGGGATAGCTAAGTATAAGGGAAGAGGTTGATGCGGTTTCGATCAAGAACACTTAGATTTGAAAAGTTTAGGAGATAGACTAATTTAATGGAACAAATTGAAATGTAAATGAGCGCATTTTGTTCAATCAATGTAAATCAATCAATCAATCATCGTCATCTATAAACGGGGGTAAAACTAGGTGAATGCATCGCATTAACACGCATTTGGTGATGATGTGCATTTCTACGTTTGAGGTCATTCGAACCAGATCATAGTCGGTTCGACAACGACATGACGAGCGGGGCCGTTACGTAAGCGGCTGCGCTCGAAGTGGCGTCATGGAGATGGCGGCTAGAATCAACGGGGAACCGCTTACGCAACTGCAACGTCCTTCATGTCGTTTTAACCCTATATTACTAGTTATCAAAGGTAAGAAAGTTAAACGCACCATACCACAAATTGTAGGGATCCCTTCATAAAAAGATAGAAAGTTAGTGGCGTAGACTACGATTACGAATGTGTTCGCGTGCTAAATTCCCTTTGACTGTCCGGAAAATTGGCGTGGAAAACCGTCTTCATGTGCGAATTTTCCCACGAGGCACCTTAGAACGCACCAGTCCTGCGCACGCAACGCATCTGCGACCGATAATGAACGGGATTAACTCTACGCCCTGTTCAAGTGACACCAATACGTAGGCTACTGACGTGACCTGCAAGCGTTACTAGGTGCTTCGTAGGAAAATTTGCACAGTAGACTGCATTACTTTTAAGCGGAAAGATCTCAACATCATCAATTTCCTCCTCCCTGCCTGCCTTCGAGGATAATGACTGCATTTTTATTGCATGTGCTGATTTTTGATCCATATGATCCATATGAATAGACTAGTAGGAAAAACCACAATCATCCTCAATAATTGGATCCCAAAGAAGAATCTCACGTAGTAGCCTCTCACTTTTTGTAGGAAAAGAACGACCTATCAAGCGATCAAACAACTTTATTTATTTATTTATCTAATTTTGTTTATTTATTTGATTTTTTAACTTTGAAAGTTTAGGCGCAACTCTAGTAAATATTGTCATTTCTTGTTTTTGTTTATGACAAGACTGTGCCTGTTTTTAAGTAAATAAATGAATAAATAGATAAATAATTGCAGAGAAAAGTCTTATTTCAAATCGTTACCGATTCGTGGATGACAGAGCTATGAGCATACTAAAAAAAGGTTCAAAGAAATCCGTTCAAACGGGAGCTGTAGCTGCTCGTAGACTAACGCGGATGAAATCGATTAACACCTTACTGTGTGATTTTGGAAGCAAAGTTTATCCTACTTAATCAATTCATCCGACAATGCATCCGGATTTTCTTAACGTTTGACGATAATCAATCAATCTATGCGTCAGATTACTTTAAAATCGAGGTTAATATAGGACAGCAAGAAAGAAAACTACAAATATAAGCAAGTAAAGTTAAAGCAGTTAAACAGTAACTATGACCGTAAATTTAGTATTTTAAAAACTCGAAGAAAAAATAATTTTTTTACCTACATTTTCCTAACAGCGCGGCTCAAGGAAAAGTCGCACACTATTCAACGGTTATTTTTCGTGATTTACCAAATTTCTGATCATTTATCAGTTCAGATCAGTTCCTGATTCGCGCACCTTCCAGAAAATCAACCGCCCAAATAATTCTTTACTTCAGATCAGATCAGTTCTTGACTCGCACACCTTTCAGAAAATCAAGCGTCGAAATAATTCTTTACTTCTAGCCGGATTATTTGTTGTTTTTTCTTACTAAATCTAAGGAGTTCATTAAAATTAAAAAAAGAAAACCAACAACAAAATATAATACTTTACATAAAAGCGGAGTGTTCGACAAAACTGTGAAAAGTCTCACTTCAACTGGAAATAAATTATTTGAGGTAGTTCATTTTTACAAGGAAAAAGAGGTTTTTGATTGGTTGAATGATTTTTTCAATAATCTCCGAGATTTTCAATGATGAAGGTGAATAAATATCCGAAAAATACTATAATATTTTTTTGTATAAGGAAAATTAGGAAAAAATCCCATAACAAACCACTGACTATCTGCAACGTATCTATTTAAATGACAATTGTAATTCACTAAGCGGGAACAGTACGTCAAGAGGAGCGTGGGAAAAATTTCCACGGTCAAATTGAGGTGCAGGTGGAATTTTTGTCAAAAATCTCCCGATTTCTCCTTTCTGTTGTCTACATATTTTTGTTTATGAACATCTGTCAACTGCTTTATCGCATTGTCAGAAACTTCTTTTCCCCATGGAAGGCCGTTAGGTATGTAAAAATAAACAAATAAATAAATAAGCTTAAAAATTCTGTCAATAATCAATAACAAGTACAAATACGAGATAAGGAAAAGTACAACTGCGTGCTCCATGATAATCGTGTCGTCTTTTTTTCGATTTTCCTTTGTTAATTTTTTTACCTCCCACAAAATTTGACGACATCTGGGATTAAGACCCTAGCACATGAAAACACCACATTACACCACCACAGGAGAAAAAATAAGACAAAATTACTACGGTAATACTACAAAAATCAACAATAGAGTCCCGCAGAGTAGAAAGAAAAAAAACCGTCGAAATCCGGGCCACCATATTTCCTTATCGGAAAATATTCAGCCACTTTCCTTTCCTTTTTCTTGCAGTGAAAACAGAAAATCGATAACCAATACACCCGTGTGCACGATAAGACCCATTACAATCAATGTGTGGTCGACACGTAATAAATTGCCGTAGTGCACCATATCTTCTGGATCTTTCTAGATCAAATTTCTAGATCAAAAATTAGCATCGCAGCGAGAAACCTATGGAATTAACGGGAAATGCCACAAGTGGGTTAGTGGAAAGGATTTGATCCAGGTCGGGGAAAAAAACGAAATGAAACGAAATTGGATTAACAGCAAAATTTTTTTAATTGTAATTTCATCGTGCAAAAAAAATGTCGAAAGAAACGATGAACAATATTCTTTAAGAATGTGAACAGAAAATCACGAGAAAAATTTACTCAACGTAATTTTTCCATTGTGTAGATAAATATTCTATAATCATTGACTCAGAAACGGAAAAATCTCACATTAACTCTTTGGAAAGTTTGAATAACTCTTTTTTTTTTGTTAATTCCTTCATATATTTACTATGCCCGATACAACTTCACGAAATTGGATGCTAGCAAATCCAGAATTGTAAAAAGAACAACAGAGTAAACATAGATACAAACTATGAGCTATAAACAACTGGAGTTACGATCAACTACGGTCATGTGCCCTGAAAAGTTGGGATTAAAGTGAAATCACTTCTCATTTTATCATGTACGAAGAAAAAATCACAACCCCACATAAGGTCCAGAAATTTTCCTGGACGACGTGAAGAATCTGGTTAAGATCATGGGACTTCCTATTTGGGAGAAAGCGAGATCATATCTGAATTCGGTCGATTTCGGTTTCTACCTTGTGCACATCCGGTTCATAAATAAATAAATAAACAAATAAACATAAACATTAGATACCAAACGTCCGAGAGAGACAAACAGAATCACAGCTAAGTTCCAGCTAAACTCTATTAGGAGTTCACAGTGATCTACACTCATTTTTTTCTCGAAGTGGATAAGGTATATATTGATTGAATTTTGGGATATTAACGATGAATATCACTTTAAGAAAGAAAGGAAAAAATTTGAGTGGAAAATGGAATCAGCCGGTCAGTTATCTAAACCTATTCCCTTCTTTTTCTGAATGAATACAATGGAAGCAAGTCTTTTTTTCTCGATCTCTAAAAATCCAGAGATTGATCATATGAAAATATTTCAAAATTCATTCATAATATGTGAAACGAGTACTATTTATAACCGGAAATTTGTTTTTGATCGTAGAAAAAGAAAGGAGAGACCGGATTGAGGGTGTTGATTCGCATGTGACTACCGCCGTTTAAGGAGAATTCGGTCTAATTTGAAGTGATTTGAAAGTGATAAAAGAATGAAAAATCAATTTTTGAGTTGAATTTAAACGTATAGGAAATTATTGTAAGCGAATTGTGATGAATGAATGACTGAACATACCAAATGAAGGAATTCATCAGCAGTTGGATAGTGTGTGTGTTTGTGTGTGTGTAAAGTTCGGGGGAGGGGGAATGAGAAGAGTTCTCGATTTGTGGTGTGAGAAGAAGGATAGGAATGATCGATTGCGTCGACAAGATGTGAACGAACCGGCCCTCTACTGCTGCTGCTGCTGTCTACTGTCTCCCCGTCCCCCCGTCCCCCCTCCATTCCCCCCGTACACGGAACCCGGCAACGAACGAGACGTGCTATCACTTGCTGGTGAAACCCTCGCTACAATATAAGCGCTGAAGAAACGATTAGAACTCGGTATTATCAAAATAATTCAAACATATAAAAACCTCATGTACAGTTCTTTAAAAATCAATACTTCATCATATCTGACGCCGAATTTCGACGATTCGATTTCACTTCACGAAAATCGAAATTTTGAACAATTTTCAATTTTCAAAATGCAGATTCACTGCATACAGATCATCTATATCATCGAAGGTGATCAAGGGTGATCAAGGGTGATCAACGCTGATACAGTATGCGCAGTACGATTACAGTAACACACACATACACACATGTTAATCCATTCGAGACCACAAAACTCGTTGAAAAGTGATAATAATGAACTTATGAAAACAATAATCATACAGCAGGATAGCCGCTAACTTCAATTCAGTTTCATTCAGGATTTGGTTTTTACCCGAGATTTTGCCCAAAAATGATAAAATTACGTTAATGTTCGCAATCCGTTGCCGAAATCATTGGATAAAAAAGATCTAATCATAACGTAAACATTTTAATCACTGTACGAATAACCTTGCTATATAATGGACAACAATCCTAATGATAAAGTGATAATAGATAAGTAAATTTCACCTGTTGACATGTATATCGATCGAATCAATGCGTATTTAAAGTCCACTAAGCTTCTTATTGAAAATTATTCAAATTCCAAATTGCAACAGTTCAAAAACAAACAATTAATTGATCGAATTCGATTAAGAAACGGGAAATAGAGCACTGAAATAGTTTTGGGCATTGACACGAAATCATATGACAATCGCGCAATCCATCAATTGGTCACACTTTGAAATGTGATCTTTTTCTACCGAGAAGTATATGAGGACGGTATTAGGAATTTCTCGTCCTTTTCGCAGAAATAATTTGCTGAGTCGTAGTTATACGTATGGGGAGGTTCGGAAAATATCATGAAATAAATAATCCATGTGTTCCATCTCGAACAACAATGAATTTGATAATACAACTACCTGAATCTCGATGTAATCGGAAGCGAAACGGTGATCTGTGTCGGAGTTAGCGAACATTCCCGATCTTTGAAAATGCGAAGGCCACTATACGTGGTTAAAGTGATATCTACTCAATAATCAGAAACATAATAATCAACTTAGTAGAAGCTTGTGAGACATGTGTTCGACCTATTCTTAAAGGCATCACTGCACGAATCTGAGGTGAACGAGAACGCCTCAAGCCGTATCTTCCGGGCCGTTTTTTACGGCAATTAGGAAGAAATGGACGGAATCACCCTCCTCTCCATAACCTACTATCCCTTATAAGAATACTCCACCTGAAATCCGTACCACCTCAAATTCGTGGAGTGATGCCTTTAATAATGGCACCATTATATTTAACTCTCGTATCATAAATAAGAAACTACTGACAAACTCGGTAAAGTTTGGACTAGCTTTACATGAACGCCTGTGAACATGTCTTGTGGGATTGATTACTTTACAATATTAGATGCCTTATCCAGAAATAGTCTGTTCGATTTAGAATCTCTTACGCTGAAGGATAAAGGATAAAATGTACGGCGTTGATCAATCCCTATTGGGATGCGCCTGCGCGTTCGTGTTCAACTCAGACCTCGCTTGAGGTTTAGGAACGCGCATACACCATTACCGTGACTTGCGGGCCAATGCCAAATCAGTGTTTTTATCCTACAAGACAAGTCTGGTACCAATTTGGCGACCCCAAAGGGGTGAAAGGCCTGATCAGCACTAGGGCGGATTCGAACCTCCGATCGATTGTAGTCACAGCAAAACCTCTTACCGACTGCGCTACACCGCCCATTCTTTTCACTAAGAGTAAGGGGTATTGAATTTATCATAGTTCACGATATTCTTTGTGGTTATGCTTGACAAACGTGATTAATCAGGTGATGTCATCATCTGACGCGATTACCCACATTTTCGCCGTCCTTGAACATAGCCCTGCACAACCTTCTCGATCTTCTCCGAGAGCCTGCACTGAGTCAATCCGTTCGTCACATTTCAATATTTTGCGAAATCTTACTTCTCGCCTAAACCGCCTATCCACACCGAGTGTTCTCAGGTCCTCTTTCACCACCTTACCCCAGAACTTCCCTTTTCGGTTCGATTTTCTGTAGCCACTTTCGATGGTGTGGTGCATGATGTTGATATCTTCCAAGAGTCTGACCGACTAAGCAACTTCCTTTCCGTGCAGTCAAGCTTCGCCATCACCGTAGATGATGTTACCCAAGTCTCCGATCCGTACGTAATGGTGGGGGAATCGCGGATAGATAGACTCGCAGCTTGACTTTGTTAGTGACGGAGGTCGACCACAGGCATTTCGTTAAGGAGTAAAATGAAGAAATGGTAGCAGCGCATCTTTGCTGAATACAGCCCAGGTAACAGAACTCATCAACGGGGCTTAGACGTGGTCTATAGGCTGCAGCCAGCTTCGATACAAGGTTGACCAAATGTTGAAGTTTCGCACTGTTTTATTTACGAATACGACAACATCGTCGGCGTACTCGAGATCAGTTAAGGGGAACCTTGATGGTGCTAAGACGATGTCGAAAGGACAGTGATCGACTGTTCTTCGCATAATGTCATCGATAGCAAAGTTGAACGGTAAGGGTCCTGCCACTGCTACTTGTCTAACTCCAGTTACCGCCCCAAACGTTGTTGTACACCTAGCTGATGTTCGAACTGCAGCAGCTGTTCGTTAATTCATGTCACCAAGCAAGCGAACGAACTTCCTAGAACTCCATCGTCGCGGAGCGAATTGGGAAGACGGCTTCGATGAGTGGAGTCAATAGCGACTTCAAAGTCCAGAAAGACTAATTGCGTTGGCTTTGAATACAGCTGCCAGATTTCGATCACTCTCCTAACAATAAACATCAGTCATAGATCGGCCAAGAAAGGCATCTTGCTCATCGCGCGTTGTTTCTTGGCGATGTCTAATAAGTCGGTCTAGGATAATCTGCTCCAAAACCTTGTACATAACACGCAGCAAAGAGATTCCTCGATAGCTACTAGGGTCTGTGACAGATAACTTCTTGTGGAGGGGAATTATGATAAGGTATTTCCACGATTCAGGTATCTTTTCGTCTATCCATAATTAACGGATGATCTTTGTCATTTTACGAATATCAGAAGGAAGAAGACATTTCGGCAATCCTGCGCTATTTCCGTCGTCTTCCACCTCTCATCTTTTGGATACGGGTCAAAACCTCCGGCTCTTTCCGTGGTTCCCCGTTCACCAAAAATGTCAGCCTATGAACGTACTCGAGTTCAGGAGCTGACGGTGCTTGCCGGTTCAGCAAGGTCTTGAAGTGTTCCCTCCAAATTGGAGGGGTTGCTTCACCGACAGCCTTTCCTTTGCCAGTGTTGAAGACTGGAGAACATCTTTTCGTCTCCCCGCTATACTGCTTTAGTAAAGCATGAGTTTGCCGCGGGTTTTTGTCCTTCCACGCCTCTTCAAACTTCTTCGCTCTTGACTGCCACTCGTTATCACGGTATTGTTGCAATCGACAACGCCACTTCCTTCTTAGACGCTTTTCACGATTGAAATCGCCAGTGCTGCGGGCGACAGATACAAATTGTACGTGGATCTTGTCCCGGCAGATGCGAAGTCAAACGTCTTTCGTGGCATTTAAACCGGAAGTGCTTCCTTTGGAGCGTGCTGGATGCACTTTGTGGAGCAATCCGCATCGCCAAGCTTTTCTCTGGTCCGTATGCGTATCCGTAACATGAATAGACCCACATTGGCAGAAATTCGTTCTGCATTTTTCGCCTTTCAACATACCATGTCGATTTTTGGTTGAAGAGGATCTCCTCAGTTTCTCTTGTGGAACTCCTTTGAAGTTGAGAACTGGATAGTGATCACAGTCGAACGCTACTTCCCAAACAGCTCTAGGTTTTGGGATACCTGACTGAGAAATGTTCCTCGCCAGAGCTGAAGATTAAGTGTACTCATCTTGCGCTTGCGCTGCTAATCAGGTATTAAAAGAGTTGATTCCCGTACGTGAGGTTGTAGCGCCAATGATTACTCTTGAACGTGGAAGCGATGATGAGGCCCATCTGTTCACATAAGTCGACCAGACGCTCACCGTTATCGTACGTGAGCTCTGCTAGATAATACCATCTTCCTAGCACATCGGATTCAAGTCCCATCTTTGCAATTGGGTCGATTCCGACGATAACCACCTACTGTCTGGGTATTTTAGTCATTAAAGCATTGAGTTCATCACAGAAGGCCTCCTTATTGTTGTCCTCAGCAATTTCCGTAGATGCGTGGGCACTTACGATCAAGAGTTTACGTCCTCTGCGATCCCGCAGTCGTACAAAGGTGCATTTAGACGACGTTGAGCCAAGTTCCTCCACCAGGTTGTTCCTCAAAGCTGTCGTGCAGCAAAAGGCACGCAGAGATATCGCAGAAGTCTGGATAGAGCGGCTTGTTGGAGTTCACTGGACAGTCCTCGACAGTACAGCGTAACGTAACGAATGGTCGTTGAGAAAGATTGCATGCCTCCTTCAGGCAGCTGACCTCACAGGTTATGGGATTCGGCGATGTGCTGGACGACAGCACCTATTTACAATGTGTGGGAATCTTCTCATACATCGCGAAAAGTCTCACACATATTTTCGTATCATTGGTGGAACGAGTCAAACAAGGTTGTTTCACACGCCGTTTTTTCTTTGGGTCACAAAGGGGATCACGCCCATATTCATGAATTACATCGCTACACCTGTCTCTTTCAGAGATCAACTTCTTCGATTTCCCTTCCTAAAATATAGAGGAGGACTTTCAAATCTCATATTTCATTATCGTGAGCCATTTACACAAACATTCGTGTTCCGCCAAGAATGTTGTGGGGCACTTCCACATGGTTTCGGTGCTTGAGCACTGACGCGCAATTTGTGGTATCCGTGTTTTTTGTTCCTCAACATGAAAACCACGTTTTATTCCACATATTTTCTTGTTTTTTATTTACTTAACTTGTTGTCTCCATTACTTTCCTGGTTTCAGAATCAGTACGTAATGATGAGCAATGAATGCGCCAATTTTGCCGATATTGGTAGGATCTAAGTAACAAATAATATTATATTCGCAATTACCTACGATATCCATGGAATTCTTAGAATTATCCAGGCGTTCACTAACAACGTTTATTCAAAAGAAAATTATTTCGTAAACTTCATCCTCAGTTGTGTTAAATATAAATGATAACGTAATTTCAGAAGAATTAGGCGATTCTATGCTGATCATGGATGGAGTGTGTCGTAGAATGAAGGAGTGAAGTGCTGTGGATTTAAAGGCATCACCCCTCGAATCTGGAGTGGTACGGATTTCCGGTGAAGTATTCGTATACGGGGTCGTAGATTATGGGGAGGATGGTGATTCCGTTCATTTCTTCCTAATTGCCGTAGAAGACGGCCCGAAAGATACGGCTTCGAGCGTCCCGGCGCACTATTTTCCACAAGGAGTTTGATTGGAGCGCGCCAGCCCTTTGCGGTGCCGCATGTTCGGGGCCGTTTTTTACGGCAATTAGGAAGAAATGAGTGGAACCACACCTCTCTCCGTAATCCGCTATCCCGTATACGAATACACCACCTGAAATCCGTTCCACCCCAGATTCGTGGTATGCTGCCTTTAACGGAACTTATTTTATGAACTCTTTTTGAAATCGTTCGCAATGCACCTTTAAATACTGATGAAAAGAGTGATTTTAATGGATATTCTGCGTTATCGAAATGAGACGAACCGAATTTTAATTGTACTGTACTTAATTAATTAATTAATTAATTTTAATTACACTGTATTCGGTCTATATGTACTTGGGTTCAAATTAGTAGAATTATGCCTAAAACAATCCAAAAAAAATGTTTTAAGAAACTGGCACGAAAAAAATAAAACTAAGATGAAGTTCTAGTTCTAGCTCTGTTCCATCTTGTTTTTGTTTTATGACACACCTGTAGGTGTTGTCAATAAATAAATAAATAAAATAAATAAATAAATAAAATAAATAAATAAATAGGTAAATTAAATAAATTAAATAAATGAATAAATTAAATAAATAAATAACTAAATTAATTAATTAATTAATTAAAATAGATAAATAAATAAGTTAAATAAGTAAATAAGTAAATAAATAAATTTCAGTAAAATGGTGGATTTTCTCTCTCCTTTCCAATCACTCCTTATGAACTGAAACGAGCATTTATATTGACGAGCACTGTCAGTCATGAGCTCTGCGTTTCGTTCCTGCTGATCATCTATGAGTTGTTAATGTTGACAAATCACAAAAAATCCTCCAGAAAATCCTCAGAAGTCCTTTCGCCGTGCAAAGCAAAGCGAATACGAGGTGTTCGTTCGTCGATTCATTCATTACATAACAAATTCATTTGTAAATCAATAGATCATGCAGGGAAAGTAAGCAAAAATGGACACATAGATGGGGCAGTAGATAAAGATAGCAATAAAATAATTATATAATAATAAAATAGTAAAAAAAGTAAAAGTAATAGATAGACAGACATAGACATAGATAAGTAAACAAAATGATATCAATAAGGACACGAGGAAACGAATGTTGATTGTTTTTGAGGAGCGGTTCATGAGTAAAAGGAACCATTCCTACGGATACCTAAGTGATTTGTCGGATATTTTGAGTTCTGGCAACTATTGCTGGAGGATTTTTGTGATTTTTGTCGACAAACGACTCGTAGATGGTCAACGATAACGAGAGGCACTAAAACGCACTGTGATTTCCATGGACTGATGGAAAAGATCGCTTAAAGCAAAACAGAATGTAAAATGCTTGGAAATATTTGGAGAAAAGTGAAAAAGTCTATAATTTTACTTTAATTTATACTTGCTTCATGAAATATTTTGGTATAGAGTTTTAAGGATAGATAAAAGTCCCGGGCGTATCAATTTGCTTGAGATGCGTGTGTTGTGATTGATTTCGATCAATACGACCTAGATTGATATGATCTAGATCTTACTGTAATTCGGAAATGATGAGATTCTGGAATGCGTATTTGCCTGTACATTAACTCGTGTGTTTTAAGGATAGGATTTTTTCTAATTGATTTTCAGGCTCATTCAAACCCCAATGGAAACAGATCAAATACGTCATTAAACAGTTTGATAGTGTACATTTACTATTTACATGCTTCTTGGGCTCAATCAATATATACGTATATTATTGTTAGCACTAAAAGTAATGTTCTCGTTTCAAATTTATATTATAAATTCAAAACTTTGCTGTGCTGTTAAATCATGTGCACATCGCATTTAACATTGTAATTCGGCAAATTTTCCTATTTTCATAACAAAAAAAATCAATTTAGAAAAATTTCCTTCGCCATCATTTCGTCACCATTTAAAGGCATCACTCCACGAATCTGAGGTGGTACGGATTTCAGGTGGAGTATTCGTATACGGGATGAGTAGACTATGGAGAGGGGGGTGATTCCGTCCATTTCTTCCTAACTGCCGTAAAAAACTGCCCGGAAGATACGGCTTCAGGCGTTCTGGCGCACAATTTTCTACAAAGTGTTCGACTGGAGCGCGCCAGCCTTGCACACGCGCCGCATCTTCCGGGCCGTTTTTTTATGGCAATTAGGAAGGAATGAACGGAATCACCCCCCTCTCCATAGTCTCCCATCCCGTATAAGAATACTCCACCTGAAATCCGTACCACCTCAGATTCGTGGGGTGATGTCTTTAAGGTAAGGATGTATTATGAACGATTTCAAGAGTGGTGCATAAGAGGAGCTTTGGCGTATTTTTGCCATTCCATTCCGAGTTTTCACCTCCACCTGACTTGTCCAAAATTCCTTCAAAGTTGTCGTATAATGGAAACAGCATTTCGGGCCTATGCTCACTCAAATTATGAACATTTCCTTTTGGTTTTGTTTTTCCTGCCACTATAACTACAACCTCCGTTTTGCTCTCAGCATTCCTCTTCCGTCAGTTGATAACACTCTTCCAGAAATTTTGAAATGTTTAACAATGAACATTTATGCTTCGTTATTCCTTCTCGTCACGTCACGCTGCACTTATTTTAAATTTATTAATTCAAAGTTGAGTTCAAACAACAAACAACTTGGCATGGTTGACCGGTATCTTGGTTCCACAGCACCCACATTATTTCCTTATCCCAGGCAGAAGACAATATTATGTTTGAAATAAAGATTTTTGAGAAGAACGTTACTCGGACACGTTTTGAAGGATTCTGCGGAGAACTCTTAGGATAAAATATGATTTCTTGCCTATATCGGACTAGTTTTAGTACAGTTCTTTAAATTCAGTGCCATCGCAGCAACCTTCAGTTGAATCTCACAGAAAAGAAAAAAAAATGAGACGAGGAAGACGGCTACTGTGTCCGCCATCGGATAAACGGATGAGTCCGTGAGAAAAGTGGTGTGGATTCCACCCAACGGCATTCCTTTCGGGAAAAGAATCTTAGCAAACCGCTGACTGCTACAAACCCTCGCGATCAGTTGCGTAATTTCATGGTGACCTTTTACATAATCCATCATACATAACAATCCTTTGACGAATTTTTCGGATCAAATGCTCATTATAATTTTGGTATCCTTATTTATACAGCTGCTGTAATAGAGTAAATCCGTTCATTCAGCAATGATTCTCCGTGTTTCCGGTAATGCAATGGTTGTAGAACGATTTTAAAGGGAAAAATCTGTTTCATTTCATTTATTTTCCTATTCTTCGCTCAATGGACTTGTCGTACCAGTTGTTCTGACAGATTCAAAAGCAATATGCAGCCACTCTGACGTTAAAAAATGAGGATACAAGTCATATTTTCTATTTATTATTAATTTTTTTTCTATTTTCTGCTTGGACATTTACGGATCCCTTCAAAATTTGTCCGGAGACGCAACGTTCATCCCAACAATTTTTATTTCAAACACATTACTTATTGAGGAGGTAAGGAATCCCTTTTCCGTTAAAGACACACGCGGAAGCCATTGCTGCGATCGTAGCGAGAAGGATTAGCGAGGCGTAGAAGCTCATTCTGGAACATTTCAAATGCTCTAGAAGAGTGCTGGCAACTGAGAAGGAAAAAATGCTAAAAATGATGGGGAAAGTGTAACTATGGCAGTAACTGCGAAAGGAAACGCTCGTTTTGTTTGAGCCAAAACAGGTTCAAAACTCTCCAAAATAAGAAAATCACGAAAGATTTTAAGGCTGGTCGTTGAGGGTGTAAACTCGAAATGGAATGAAGCAAATTCGACGGAGCTCCCTTTATTTGCCGCTCCTGAAATCGGTTCATAATGCACTTTTGCAATGAATGGTGACAAAGAAAGTGGTTTTAATGGATGTGCTGTTTTTTGAAAACAGCACAGAGCGAATTTTAATTTCAAATCCGATGTGTGCGTGATTGAAAGGCACCAGGACCGCCGCAAAGTTTAGACTTAAAATGGAGGCTTCGCTTTCAGCTTTTCTTTCGCTTTTTTTTAAAATATACATTGCTTGAGCACAAGAAAGCGTGTATTTAATGAAAGCACACTCACAAATCGGGTGATGACCTATTTGGTTTGTTTGTGCTAAAGTTCCAATTGATAAAATTGTTCTTAAAACAATTTACAAAGTATTTCACAAAATTGTACCAAATTTCAGCGGAATGACAAACATTCTCGTCTCTTTTCAATCAGTTCTCATGAGCTGAATCGAGCACTCGGGCTTCCAATACTTACTGGGTCTTTTCCGTATGTTGGTCGAAATGAGTTGCGTGTTTCATCCCTGTTGGTCATCTACAACTCGTCATTGTCTAAAGATCAACATAAAGCATCCCCCCCCCTCCCTGCAACGAATCACAAAGGGAATACGGGGCGTTCACTCTCATTCATTCCAAAGTAAGTTCTTGAGAAAATGAAAAGAGAAAGCAGATAGAAAGGAAAAACCACGAGAAAACGATTTAAAGTATTCCTATGATCCTAAAATGATGCACCATAATTTGAGTTTTTGGAAACGAAGCTATTGTTAAAGGATTTTTGTGACTTCTCCACGTACCCAAGCATTTGTATATTTTATTGCTGACACTAAAAGCAAAGCCTCTATTTTAAATCCAAATTCTAAGTCTAAACTTTGCGCCGGTCCTGGTGCCGTTCAATCACGCGCACATCGCACTTAAAATTAAAATTCGCTCTGTGTTGTTTTCAAAAAACAGCACATCCATTAAAACCACTTTCTTCGTCACCACTTAATGCAAAAGTGCATTATGAACCGATTGATTATGCTAAGTTGGTTCCTCTCTACGGCAAAAAAATAATGTGTTGGAAATAAAGATTGTTGAGATGAACGTTGCTCAGATAAATTTTGAAGGGATCCATAAATGTCCAAGCAGAAAATAGAAAAAATAAGTAATAAATAGAAAATATGACTTGTATTCTTATTTTTTAAAGTCAGACTGGCTGCATGTTGCTCATACACATCGCTGAGCATTTAAAAGAAGTTCATCGCTAGTTACCATGTACAGATGGCCGTGAACAGTCATCGTCTGCTCCTCCTGATTGATCGAAACGTGCACGATGTGGAAGTGGATACTAACTTCGACAGGTAGCGAAGCATTTCTGCAACGTTCTCGCAGTGTTAGCTGTGTGGCTTCGACAGCGGACGTTCACCCACCTTATCGGTCTCCTCGTATTGACAGAATTGCTGAAGATGGCTTTTTCAAGCGCAGTTTGATGCTCGCTATACGTTTTGTTGTAAAATTCTGAAAATCAAAACACATTCATCTCTCATAATCTGCACAGAATTCCCGTTTATTTTATTAATTGCAAATGGGCAATGAAGAGAAATCCAAATTGTATTATATAAGGTTATTATTAAATGAAGTGAACAAAGGAAAGTAAGTTGGTGTGGTATTAGTCGCCCTATCTGAAGCGTTTTACATGGTAAATCATAAAAAGCGAATCAAAAACCAAAAAATCAAAAACCATGGGGTTTGTGTGCAGCTGCTGTTTAGTCAAAATCGTATCTTCAAGAAAGACACATGACTGCAACGATTCACAACAGTTATTCCAAACGAGTAGTCTTTTCCTGACGTACTCTGTCCATACTTACTATCTAGTATGGACAGAGTACGTCAGGAAAAGAGTACTCGTTTGGAATAACTGTTGTGAATCGTTGAAATAGCTGCACACAAACCCCATGGTTTTTGATTTTTTGGTTTTTGAGCTTGAAGATTCGCTTTTTATGATTTACCATGTAAAACTAACTATCTTTACTTGTATCCCCATTTTTTTGAAGTCAGACTGGCTGCATATGGCTTTTGAATCTGTCAGAACAACTGATACGACAAGTCCATCAAGCGAAGAATAGGAAAATAAATTAAATGAAACATATTTTTCCCTTTGAAGTCGTTCCACAACCATCGTATCACCGGAAACACGAAGAATCGATGCTGAACAAACGGATTTACTCCATTACAACAGCATGATAAATAAAGATTCCAAAATTATAACGAATACTTAATCCGAAAATCCGAAAAACATTACATACACACTTTCTTTTGCTCAAGCAATGTAAATAGTATTGCTAGCACTAATAGCAGCGCTTCCATTCTAAATCTAAATTTTAAATCTAAAAATTTTGAAGAAGGTCTTTCATTTTACTGGAACTTGATTTGATTTCGTGAAACATTTAGGGCAGTGTTTTATGCATAACCTTACTAACTCGAGCCGCAGCTAGAACGAATACGTAATTACACAATTTGATGTTAACAATTTTCATCTATATAGTTTTTGCAGTCAAGCATCAGTACATTTTATTGCTGACACTAAAAGCATACCCTCCATTTTAAATCTAAATTTTAAATTCAAAACTTTGCACCGACCTTGGTCCCGTTTAATCACGCACACATCGCATTTGAAATTAAAATTCGCTCTGTCTTGTTCACTCAAAATACAGCAGACCCATTAAAACCATTTTTTTCGTCTCCTCTTGAATGTAAAAGTGCATTTTAAAGGCGATTTCAGAAGCGCTAAATAACAGCAGCTACGGCGAGTTTGCTTCGTTCCATTTCGACTTTACACCCTCACTGATCAGCCTAAAAATCTTTCGAGATTTCCTTGTTTTTTTTTCGGAGAGAGAGTTTTGGACCGTTCCTAACTCAAACAAAACGAACATCTCCTTTCGTAGTTGCTACCATACTTCATTCCGCATCGTTTTTCAAAAAAAAAACCCTTTCCTTCAGTTGATAGCACGCTTCCAGACCGTTTGAAATGTTCCAGAATGAACGTCCTCTACGCCTCGTTAATCCTAATCCTCGCTACAATTGCTGCGATCACCGGGCTTATTGTCAATGGGCAGAACCTTAGCGGCGCAGGAATGCTTCGGAAATAAAATGTGCGTGAAATAAAGGTTATTGAAATGAACAAGTTTACTCGGACAAATTTTGAAGAATTCTGTAAATACCACGATTTGTTGCCATGCCATTTCAAAGTGTTTAGCACTCGCCCCAATAAACAATGCAGAAATTGCGTTTTTTTCATCTGGTACCCACAAACCAAAAATTAGATGAAATTGAGGTAACAATAAAATGGTGAGAAGAATAGCACTTCACGCACCAATCAAAATGGAAAAATTAGAGAATAGAGAGAATTTCAAAAAACTACGCCTTTTTACAAATTTTAAAACGAAGATGAAATTGTTCTCCTAACAAGAATGTTTTCCCATACTGTAAAAACATAAAAACGTGTTTGTCACAATTTCGACGTGGTGAAAAAAAAGCAGCTAGCCTTACCTCATATTATCTCACGTGTAGTATTTCATGTGCATACGTACTCCATTTCGAATTTGCTACCAATTCAATATTTCAGGATTTACCAGCGAACCCCAAAATTTGCCACATTCCTCAATTTTGCGACTTCTTCAATATTTCGATTTTCTGCACGATGCAATTCTTCGGAAATATATTTTCCTAAGGACCACCGACGTCCATAAATTGGCTAAGAAATAGTACGGAAAGGAATGTTTATTCTAAGAAATCGCAACGAAACAAAAAATCTGTCCTCTCGGATCCAACATTTATCAAGTCACTTTTGACTAGTGAATCTAGTATACAGCGAATCAGAGTAGAAACCTTCTTAGCTAAATGGACTAATTACAATTACGAAGAAATTCGCTATGAAATATTTCAATGAAGGTGAACGAGAAATGTTACAAATGCTTATTGATCGAAACGGATACTATAGACTAGTCTATCTGAGATCAGATCGGAAATGTTATGCTTATAGCTCACACAGAAGTCGGGTCTGGTCAACAAAGTCAAAAATTAGGTGATATATTCCGGAAAAAGTTTAGTAATTAACAAATCCAACAAGAGGTAAGATAGATGCTTATTGAGACGAGGATATTGTAAAGTGTTCACAAGCCTTTTAATTCCTTCACGCCAACTTTTCGAATTTAGCAATCGAAGAACAGGTGAAGGCATCTGAAAAAAAAAACATTCGAGAAAAATTGTAGAACTCATCAAATAAGACTGCTTTACCTCCTCTTGGACAAACTCTAAAGCACGTCTAATAGCTAGCTCTTCGCGGAGACTTTTCTCCTGAAAAATCAAAGGAGAGATTTGGGAAATGCTAAAGATTATCTGTAATGCAGTATAATAGAGGAGGGATTCATAGCGTTACCTGATCGGAAGGTGTTGATCCATCAGAACAGAATATACTGTCATGAATGAACTGCACAAACAACACGATATTGTGTTCATTTAAAAGTGAGCGACATGCTCTCCCCAGTAAATGCAACATCAAACAGTCAAATGTTTTGCGACATAACATCCTGAAAGGAAGAGCGATGCAGATAGGATGTAGACGATGATTGTTACATTATGGTAAAAAAAAATAATGGTCTGTGGTTAGGAAGGTGAAAATTTCGAGTGAGGTTTTCTCATCTTCCTCGATGGGCAAGGATTTAAAAGATCGACTAAAAACAAAAAGAAAAGGTTTGGAAGAAGAAAAACCACACATTTATGCCCTTCATTTAGTCAATCGACTTAGAACAATTCTAGCAAATAATTCGTCGCTGGATATTGTGATTTGAATTCTGGACATTTCATCAAAAACATCCCCTATTTATTCGTTATCGTTGCCGTCCTAAGTCATAAGTGAAACGCTCGTCCCAAGAAAAAAAAATTATAGAAATTCGAATCTGTCGAAAGAGAACATTACTCTATGAAACAAATCAATTAAAAAGTAGTACAAACGATATACAAAAGTAAATAATAAAAATTAAAATGATTGAAGCATAAAAAACCGATAAATTTGATATTAGAAACAATAAACCTTTGATCTACGGGACTTGGAATGGTAAAGCCTGGTAGTCGGAGCAACTATCCTCATCCTTCAAAATCAGAATAAAAAACGTTTATATCCATGAAACAACTTTGAACGGGTAGATAGTTAGAGCAACCTATTCACTACCCAAATACTTTACGCTTCATACCCACTATCACTTTCGTCTATTAGCATAGTCACCACCTTATTTTGACATTGAAGTCAGGGCATTATTTAAGGTGCCGTGCTCAGAATTCAAAGCAGGAAGAGTGTGAGGACTATAAATCTAGAAATGGATCCTCCCAGGGTCCATCTGAGGTTTCTGTAATTTTCAATCATGTTTCCTTAACAGATTTTGATGGAAATAGAGAAGTCTTGGCAAGATAAAACTTCTTCAAAATCTCCATACTTTTTCTCTTTTACTTTAAGAAACTTAAAAAGGAATCACCTCAAAGCGGACTGGATATTCAAGATCCAGTGAGATGTGTGCGCCATGACAGAGAAGATAAGTAGGGAAATGCCATCTGTCAAACTTCTGAAAATTCATTTCTTGAAGTTCTTCTGGTACAAGATATACTTTTTAAGCAAACTTACCTGGTCCAAAAACGTGTGATGCCCTCCGCCTCTTCGGCAACAATGCAACCATTACAGTTGTTGCCAAAAAGAGGATTATAAAATGCGCTACAGTAATTATCAGCACTCATGCTAATAGATGAAAGGCTACTGAAAAAGAAATGAAAAAGATATGATCACCTTATTAACACCATTATTCACCCAAGAAAAAAACGAACCTAGCATCTGAAGACTCAATTTTTTCCTTGAAATCCACCTTCTCTTGTGCGTACAAAGTATTGGCGAGAATTGTAAGCAAAAATGGACGAAGATTTTGACCTTTTTCTCTACCTAGTTTTCCCGGCATTTTCTTTACAACCTGAAAAATTCAGACTTTACGAAATGAGATCACGAAATATGAAGAGAAAAAAATCTAACCTTCCATGGATTCAAGTCACTTAACAGTAGGTTGTGGCGGAATTCATCGCTGCTTGTAAGGAATGCAAAAAGTAGATCAGAACGATGCAACATTTTCTGAAAATCCTTGTTTCGAAGAGGAAATACTATTGCCACGTAGTTTATTCGTGAAAAAAAAAACATAAAGTAACTTCCATATTTAGTCCAGGTAAACTTACTTGCTTGCAAAGTGAGGATAAGAATAATGAGAAGAGCAAACGATGTTGTTCCAGAAAAGCACGACTTCTGTTGACGAGGTTCTGTAAAAAAAAACAAACAAACATGGAAAACGAACATTTTACGACGGTACAAGTCTCGTATGGGAAGCAACTGTCTTGCAGTTACGTGAGACCAAGTAAAGGTGACCACAGTTCACAAAAATATTGACTGAAGAGAACCTCGATTATTCGCTGATAACACTGACTGCCAAGAAATGAGGACAACGAAAACGATCTAAAAAGATCGATTCCAGGGAGGGGGTCTGGTGAAAAGAAAGCGGGAAGTCAGGATCAAAATTAGAAACAAAAATCAAACCGTAAAAAGAGAACAATTGAAAAGAAATAGCGGAAAGAACAGTATTTCAGTCGTAGCAGATTTTGAAATATTCGAATGTGAAGAAATCAGGAATGATTCAAAATAAATCTATCTTTGAGTGTGATTTTTCCAAACAGTTTCTTGTCCATGATTAGGACTTTGATATGTCTATGTGCTAGAAAAGTGATAGTAAGGAATTTAGCCCCCACTGCGCTGCTCTGATCTCACGTCCAGACAAAAACGAAAACTCGTTGAATTCGGTGAGAAAATGGAGACCTTCTAGGACCACATACTACGCTAAACATCTGCCGTGTAGCTCTACTCTAGATAGAAGATATCAGGGCTTCCAAAGCAATATCGGCCTTATCTCCGGTTCAATCATCAATCTCTTCAGAAAATTCAGAAAAGTCATTACTAGAGAAAAAAACTACTCACCTTTCTTGGAGGAAGCAGAGTGAAGCGTAATGAATCACCGTGAAACTCTATGAGTTTCATTTCAAGAACGTAGAATTCAGAAAACCTCCTGAATAAAGGAAATCTTATGGAAATAGAACCAGGCCTCCGACAGCAACCAGTTATGTCTATAGTCGGGTCAAAACGATATGAAACGCGGACATTTGCTCAAGCGGCTGCGCTCAAAGCGGAGCGGTGGAGCGTAGCGGTTGGGATCGTGTAAGGATCCACGCTACCGCCACGCACCTCTGCAGTTCGCCATGGTCCCACTTCGATTCCAACCGCTGTCTCCACCGCACCGCTTCCGAGCGCGGCCGATTGCGCAACGGTCCGTGCTTCATGTCGTTTTGGTGCAACTATAGTTTGTTATCTCTAGTAGCGAAAAACACGCAAGTCACGGCAACGTCAGGCATGAAAATATACATCAAAGTCCTAGATCGAACATTTAGTACTACAAGTCTTACGAAAACATAGCCCGCTGCCACCAGGTAAATCCTCTTCATTCGCTTGGTGAAAAACATACAACAAATTCCGAAAGTGAACTCTTCTGGATGAAACTGAAGTGTTAACTCACTCAGAAAGTGAATTAACATCTCTACTCAACTACTTAAAAGCTAACGTCTCTTCTAAAAAAGTGTGCACCGTTACTGAAAATCAGTTGCCTTTTTCTAAACAATTCTATAATATTCATCAAAGGTAAATTCGTCATCAAAGTCCCATTTTATCCAATTTTTCCTTTGCTGCGGCCATTACGGTGCACCAAACTCCGTACTATGACTATTCAATAACATGGAACAATAATCAAAAGAGATCACCTATAGATACTCCACGATTTTGTCTCTTTTTCTTTCGCTTCAGTGCGCTCCACATCGATCACATATACGTAAACAGTCCTTCCTAAATTTCCCGCAGGTCAACAATATATTTTTACAGAAATGCTACATTTCTGTTTACCTGTTGTACTATCCCTTATTGGTGTGGTTTTGCTGACATTCACTTTCCATAAATTGATATTTTTAGTTTCTTTATCAATCGTAAGAACCGGTTCAGCATCAAGGCTGTCTACGACGGAAGCGGATGAAGAGGCGACATCTTCTTCATCCGGAAATCAAGGAACATTTCCACAATTTCCTTTCAAACATGGACGTTAATGTATAAGACCCCTACCGTTCCCGAATATCCACTAGCCGGAGAGATATTGTCCACGTCTCCAATCACTGACACATCTATAGATGGCAAGGATAGGTGAGGAAAAGAACCCGATGAAGTTGAACCCTACGAAAATATGCAAAGATACACACGTAGAAGAGAAAAAAATGCACGGATCTCACATTAGCATCGATGACCACACAGCTTTCTGGAGGGGCGCTTTCACAGGAAGAAGAGATGTCATCATCTTCATCAGCAAGGCTGTTGTTAAGCGATTCTTCATTATCCAACGACCCGTCAAGAGACACAACCGCTATCGCTTTACGTAGCCTCGATCTAGAAGCTGCTCAACCTTAGCAATCACGTTTTCAATAGCAAAAAAAAAAAACTATTTTTTCAAATTCTTTACAAATCTAATCTTGCTACTGGAAGATGCAAAATCGAAACTGAAGTTCAAGTTCGATAAAAACCCAGCATAGCAAGAGAATTTGTTAATTTCTGATACACAGAAGAAGAAAAATGAGTTATTTTTCTTATTTTTTTCTAGCGATACAATTGATACGAGTCAGCAGTAGTCCTGTGTAGCTTTTTTTTTTTGGAAATCTAAGTTTGCAACGTTTTTAGCCGATACTGTGAAACAAATAGTTATCGAAAGTTTTCTTGGATAAGACCCCCTTTCAGTCGTGTCTATTTTGTCTCTCCTGTCTCGCTATCCTGAGGAGTTCTATATGAAAATATACCTGAACTGAGCCAAGGAGAATGTTCCTCCTGACACCGAAGCCTTTCTAGGCATTGATTGCTGATCGATAAGTTCATTTACACAGACAGGCGGACTACCGCACAGGTATCTAAACACGTATGAAAAGTAAGAAGCGGTAATTAATCAACTTTCAGGAAGTTAACGAACCCTAAGAAATAATCCGATTGACAGAATGGAATTATATGTTCGTTTTGCATGCGCTGATATACCAATTGATACGACTAAATATTAAGAGAATGAAATAACAAAAAAAAAAAAAGAAAAAGAAAAAAGGTCCAAAAAATGTACCGTTTCGACCACTTTATCTAGAAGTGGTAAATTATTACATTCTACGGCAGTTTTGAACTCCTGTACAATTTCCGCGTCAAATTCAATTCGATCTGGAGCGCTGTCATGGACAAACTGCCCAAAAAGTTGCCATATGTCGTAAGCAATTTGACTTGACGATTCCGCCTAAAGAACATCGTTGAAACTCTAATGGGTGCGTAACTGAGAGAATCTGAGAGAATATCTATTAATTCCACCGATGACACGGTAAAAATAGAACTACACAAACAAGTAAGCGCGTTGGTTTTGAGTCCTCAAGTACAAATGATTTTAATTCCACAAGAACTTTTAATATACGGGGCCAGGTATATTTCTTTCGGACCCATGTCTCAATATCGCGTTCCTAAGTAGATGGAACTTAGGAAAGTTTAAATTAACGTTTGCCCTTCTTTGATCCTGAGATACTCTAGATACCAAAAAACTCTGAGTCTCTAACATATATGGGATCAACTTCGACCATGAGTTCAACCTGGTGATACGCCCTATTTTCTTAAGTTTAAGCAGTTAACTAAAATCAACTGTTCGGGGGTACTGTACCAATCCAAAAACAAAGGTAAGCGGAAAGATGTGTGCGAAGCGGGACCGTCTATAATGCAATAGTAAGTGGTACGAATAACATTGCATTACAGCAGGATTTTCAATATTTAGGAACGTGATTAGTACTACATTCTCCATTTTTTTGGTGATGGAGACATCAGAAATCTTAGTATTTCTCTGGTTCCTGGATTTACAATAAAATATCAAATAATCCAAAAAAAAACTAGCAAACCTTCCTCTGCATGCTAGAGTGAATACGAGAAGCTTCTGCTAAAAAACAAAGTTCATTCACTGGTCCACGTGTATCTTGCAAGTACAGTCGAAAAGTGGAATATTGCCGCGCATCTCGTAAAACCTAGAAACGATTCCGCCAAATTTGTTGCGAAAAAGCTGGGACTCAAACGAGTATAGTCGGCTCAAAACGAAATTAAACACGGACATTTGCGCAAGCGGCTGCGCTCAAAGCGGAGCGGTGGAGCGTAGCGATTGGAATCGTGTAAGAATCCACGCTTCTGCCTCACACCTCTGCAGTTCGCCATGGTTCCACCTGTCTCCTCCGCACCGCTTCCGAGCGCGGCCGCTCGCGCAACGGTCTGTGCTTCATGTTGTTTTCACCAAACTATAAGTTGTTCTTCAAGAGAGTTGGAGGAACAAAACATCGCACCTCACTCAACTTAAGTTGTAGAAGAGAGTCAGGAACTATCTGAGCGGTATGTTCAGCAAAATTAGTTAGGAATGGGACTGTCGTCGCCTAAAACCAATAATTATGATAGGTTCCTTCAACAGAGTATAAAAAAATACGGAATCTGACGTCGGAATCATGCGATGGCGTAGCACCGGAAATATCTCCTTTCTGAGCATCGAAAGCTATTATCAGCAAGTGATTGATGGTATCTGGGTCAGCTATCAAATCCAGACAAGGGAGAAGCAAAGTATTCACGATTAGTTCACGTGTGAAATGTCTGACAGACTGTGATGGCCATGTTGACTAAAAGAAACTGTATAAGTTAGAAAAGAAGTACTAGTGCTGAGGCTGAAGAAAAGTGAAAGGGGGTGAGGTACTGTGAAGCTATTTAGATTCATGTCGAAAAGGCCACCTCTTTCGCTCGTTCTCTTTCCTCTTTCGAATGTTTGCTTACCATATTCGTGTTTTCACCTAAACGTGAAGGACCATCGTCATCGTGAGCTCTTCCGGCAAGATGGGTGTCGTCAAGTAATTTAGTTATGAGGAAATCAGCAACCTGAACAAAAAAAAAACTGGTAACTTGTGAAGGAAATGGCGCTACGCAAAACTGTTCAGTTAATTATTCACTACGTGTTCATAATGACATAGAAATTATTCGTCCAATTTCATTACACTAAAATAATTTTGCTAAGTACACATATTATAATCTACAATAAAAATGCGTAAACACATTTTAGGCATTGTTTTCCCAAAAATAATTACAAAACAATTTGCTTGTAAACTTCTATCCATCAAATTAGAGTTGAAACAGCGAAGAAAAGCAGCCCCGAACGTTCATTTCTAATAAAATTGCCTCCATAGACTAAATGATGTGTCTTTAATTGAGGTTGAACTTATATTAAAATGAAATTCAAATAAATACTTAAATATCTCTAGATTTTCCCACAGCGGAAGGCATCTTTCTTCTAAAAACATTCCAACTATATATGTTGTTTACATAAATACCAACAATAAAATAATAACTTTACCTGTCTTAAGTAATCGAGTTCATTTTTTCTGCTTCCAAGACAAAAGTGTAAATCAGGAAAAACATCACATATAGATGTTTCCAATAGAGAGCGAGGATACATCTAAGCAAAGATATTTCATACGAAATCCAAGACAAAAATTACCAAAAAAAAATACCTTTTCGGACAAATCATCCTCCAAGTTGATAATTCTATGCATGTGAAGAGCTGCAGTTGGTAGAACATCTTCAGCAAGTAGTGTCGGCAGGTCCAGAGTAGCTAGTTTACATAAAAGCTGGGAGCACGCGAACCGAGCTTGATGCCTGCAAGGAAGCGAAGTTGGAAATGAATTGGATCTCAGGGAGCACCAAAACAGGGTGGTATATGACATCAAAGTTCAAAATCGATCTTTTGTTTTGGCGGGAAATCGAGCACATCGAGGTTGATATCTTTCTAAAACACCGTATCCAGTCGCTAAGCAAAAATACTGTATTTAAGGCTAACGAACGAAAAGTTAAATGCGGCACACAAATATTTCTGACAAATAGTTGATTAGTGGACATCTGCACTGGAGATCATCAATCCAACGTAGATGCTTCACAGCTACGTTAGATTGATGATTGGGAGAACCGTACCATCTTAACGTTCTTTTGAAATGGCAGCGATTTTCTAATGTTACCGAGCCTTGCAATCAATTTAGCAACCCTGACAGGATTGATAGTATGGGTAGGTCATGATCACAGTCGCACCTCTCACGTGGTGCAGCGCCAAAGATAATTATCCCACAGCGCCTTTTCGGTTCCCTAACATTTGCAGAAGAAATATTTTTTAAGAAAGATAAATTATTCAAAAACATCGCAGAGCGGAAACATTGAAACCGAAAAGAAACGCTGTACCTGATCTCGTTCAGAAAATCACGATCCCTGCTGATACCGGACTCATACCAGTCATTGACATACGTATCGATCAGTTGGTCCAGCAAAGTTTCAATAGCATCGTTTACTGACGCTGGTACTTTGGCCTCTGCAACAAGCACAACACTTATTCCACTACATCAAAGAAGAAAATATAAAAATCCATTATATTTTTTTAAAATGGGATCAGAAATTAAGTTGGCCAAACCAAATGAATCACTTGGAAGACTTCTGTTGAGTAAATAATGGCGCTAGGAACCGAAGCGGGCGCAAACAATTTTCTTTAGAGGGCAACCAATATAAAATAGGAAGACGACAAAACGAAAAACGCGCATCGTTCACGACTGGAGCATTTTTTTTTCTTGTTTTTCTTGAAAATTTAGTTTAATATCTGGGTTGGTGTTAAGGCTATAGCCGAGAGATTATGATGTGTCGCAGCTTATTATGCTGGTAATAACCATTTGTAGAACTGATTGCAGCAGGTAATCACATCGCTCTGTTGGACCAGTTGGTGTGAAAAGACCCTGAGAATAGGCGTACATCGTTGGTGGTAACCCGTAAACCAAAACCGATAGCAATCCCGACGATCAAGCGAGGGCAACGTTATTACTGTGCGACCTGACAAAATTTGCATCTTTCCTCTCTCCGCTTTCATAGTTTCACCTATATTGTACACTTCGCTTGATCTAGGTCACTTTTCCAAAAAATGGAAATTGTTTCTAGAGTTCTTATGGTCGGGATTAAACAACATTAAGCGTGGTGGAGCTGCGTAAGCGGCCGCGCTTGAAGCAGCACGGTTGAATTGGCGGTTGTAGGCTTGGACACTAGGTCCCATCTTAATCACAAGCGCTAGCTTCAACTCCCAGTTTCGAGCGCGGCTGTTCACAGCACTGCACCTTAAGCTTAAGGGGCTTAAGCTACTTTCGACCCTACCATACTATCGTCGCATTACTGAGCTCTAGTAGGACCATAAACCATATCAGTATTTGTCGGTGATAATAAAAATAAATAGTAACATTTTACGGAATTAGCTACGAATCTGGACGAAAGTTAAAAGTACAAAAATCCATTCCATGCATAGCTCACAAGGATCTAGTGTTAAGTACTACGCAAAAACTCTAATATCAGTCTAAACAACTTTAATTTGGAAAAACTCTTTGGACTAGAAAGTTTACCTTTCCAGGGAAACAAGTGATTTTTCTTCTCAGACGGATCAGTCGGTGAGTTAAACTCTCCCTTCTGCGAGGAACGTTGTGACAGCCATGCATTAACAAGTGGGTAGAGGAATCTTCCGTTTGAATCGTTTGCAATCCATGTAGCTATACTGGCTCCCAAAAATGCAAAGCACAGACAGCATGCAATCGAAAGTGCCCTAAAGTTAACTGTAAAGGAGTTTCTATAGTGGCGTTAAAACAACCTGAAGATAGGTGTAGTTGCGTAGGCGGTTGCGTTTAAAGCGGCGCGATGGTGTGCAGCAGTTAGAATCGAGAAAGGATCCTTGCTAGCACTACTCATAGTTGGAGTTCGCAATGTTCACACCTCGATCTCAACCGCTAGCTCCGCCGCGCCGCGACATGAAGCTTGGTGCAGCCGTTTACGCAACTGCACTGAGCTTCACGTGGTTTTTGACCCTACTACAGCCTGAATTTATGTGATATACACCCTACATATGAACTGTTCCATTGAAGCATTAAATCCAGCCCTTTTTTAAACGAGTATTGAAATTCCTAAGTAGCGAAAATGTATGGTGTACGCATTCAATTGAAGTTTCCCACTTAAAAGTTAGTGAAGTAAAGTTCCACATGTAAAAATCGTTCTTCTGTCAGCGCAATCGATAAAAAAAAAACTTCAGGTAAGCAAAAACTTCGGAAATTCGACAAATCCTGCAGAGGACCTAAAAACTCGGAACCTTGGAGAAACGCGTCCATCTCTACAACACTTAAATTTGTTTGGAAAAAAGCTCTGATGCAGGCGAAATGTTAGCTGTTAAAAAATATCAATACCAATCTTGGCCACAGCTCAATAAAATCAATAAAAAAGCTATGTTTCAAAAAACATTTCGGATTGCTATTCAATGCTCTGGGAACTCGATGCAGCAAGCGGAAATGAACTTACCCAAAACCCAGACAAATAATAAGAAAGATAACAAAAGTGAATACATAAACAGCTGGGCAAAGCCATGGATGTCGCTCCAACAACTCTTTTGTTTGATTGTGGAAATTCATTGTCGAAATCGTAACATTACTAAAATTCTTCTATACATATATTTTACAAAGCACTATGAACGGTGGCAACATATTGAAAAATTCGAAGATATTAACCGGCACATAGAATCGGTGATGCCAAAAAATCAAAATCAATGTTTGCAGATAAAAATTTATGGTGAGCTCATAGCTCAAAGACTGAAATAACACGTGAAAACAAATCTACTCGTCTCAATCTTTGGAAAATCGTCTTCTGCGCTTGAGAGCTTTGATTCGACGAATATTCACAGGAAACTCGATAGGTTTTACCTGGAAACGGAAGTCATAATAAGACTATAACTGTTAACTAATACTCATAGTTACTTCTTAATGCAACATGCAACTTTTTAACTTCTTCTTCTTCAACCCTTTTTTCTAGAGGATTTTTTCTCTCTTAAAGGCATCACCCCACGAATCTGAGGTGGTAGGATTTCAGGTGGAGTATTCGTATAAGGGATTGTAGATTATGAAGAGGGGGTGATTCCGTCCATTTCTTCCTAATTGTCGTATAAAACGACCAGAAGATACGGCGCATGCACAAGGCTGACGCGCTCCAGTCGAACCCCTTGTAGAAAATAGTGCGCCAGAACGTCCGAAGCCGTATTTTCCGGGCCGTTTTTACGGCGATTAGGAAGAAATGGACGGAGTCACCCCGCTCTCCATAATCTAATATCATAGTATACGAATAGTCCACCTGAAATCCGTACCACCTCAGATTCGTGGAGTGATGCCTTTAAGCATAAATATGGCTTCCGATATGTACCATAATCACAGTTTGGTACCCCCATTGCATTCTACTATACTACTACGAACTGTGCATTTCTAATAGATTTATTTTCAAAAAGTTTGTTACGGTTTTGGCGAAACTGTACGAACTCCCGTTTTTCAAGTGCAAGAAAGCACTTCGACAAATCCCTATCATAAGAAAAAAAAAACAGTTTCTTCGTTAATATTAATACACATCACACAACTAATATACTCGTCATACTCTCCTTCTCAGCTTTTCCACAGAATTTTTATGATAGTTTTTTTCTTGGTTTACTGGCCGAAAATTTGATAACCACTTTGTAGCAAAACTGTATATTTATACAACAGTAGTAGTCATGATACGTTGTCTGCACCTTGGAAAATAGGCCCGCTCATAGATGCAGAAGTCAGAACCCATTCGCTTTTCGACAGTTTGTGAAGGGACCTCCCTGGTTTTTGGACGGTTTTCAAGGGATCCTCTTCAGTCTTGAACGGTTGGCGAAGGAATCCTCATCTGAGCGGAACCCCATGAGTAAGACCTCCTCCACCTGAGGAGAGTTCGTCTCCTCCCTATCGCATCTATGGGCCCATTACGAAGTAAATGTCAAAATCTTGGCTTGTCTGCGGTCAACAGACCTTATAACTCGTCTTGTACAAAGATGAATGGATTTCTTTCCGACGGAACGGGAGGAGCACCGGTGAATTAAATTGGGAAGCCCCGCTCTCTTCCGAGGTGAAGCACATGCTCTTCACGTGATCGTGGTTACCTATTAGTCGCCTATTACCACGCAGTCCTTATAAGGTCAGATTCTACACAGATGTTGGGTTTTGGAAGTTGGATTGATCGCTAGCCAAACCACTCGAAAAGAAACGGTCTTATAAAAAAATATTTAAAATTCACAAAGGAAATTAAAGCTTACTTTATAGAATCTTGTTCCCGGAATACGTTTCCCACGCAAAGTAGCCGCATACGGCAACATCGGTGTTCGCGTTGTTAAGCCCTTCCCTCCAGGGGTGAAACACCGAAGACGAACTAATGGACTTGAAGTTGACAGAAGCACCCATCCTATTGAGGATAGAACGATATCAGCCACTCCAGTACCTTCCTACAAAAAAAAATCCTTCAAGAACTACTTTTATTTAACGGAAGAGTCCACAATGTGCGCAGAATGTCACCGACTTTGTTTCCCTTCAGTTCGAATATGCGACTTTCAAGTTTCGGCCACTCAGACAATCTCGTTCCTCCTTTTGGAACCACGAGTGCTTCACTGCCGGTGTTTTCTCGGATGAATGTATCAGCTTCAACAGTAGGCATACTGTTAATCGGGAGATCATCACTTGCAAAAGTGGTCAGCTAAAACCAAAACACTTAATTAACTGCCTTAATTTCATAACTTTTTTTCTCAAAATACTAACCAATACAGCATCGCCTCGAGCACATTCCATCACATCTAACCGAGCCAAACCACCGATAATCAGCGAATGTCCAACTGGTACTAAAGCAGTGCGAGGTTGTAGTAGACGACGGGGCAGCACGTGAATCAATTCTTCTAGTGTAAACAGATTGAGCACCTCAACATATCGTAGTCAACTTTTCAGAAGTTGTTCAAAAATATTTATTTAGAATTAATTTTGTACTGTGAGATAGAGAACGTATGCAACGATACACCCACCTGTTGGTCATTTATCGTGCCTGGTGTATCGTAGCACCACATTCCTTTCGAAAACACAGGATCTTTCAAGGACCACCTAGAAGACATCTACAGTTTGAGTTGAGGGATCATAAAAATATTAAGAAAAATCTAAAAATCTAAAAACATACATCAAAGAGTTTTCATGGTGCATTTATCTCAACATTTTGCATTTTATATTATTCTAAATCACTGGCCATTACTTAACATGATCGTAAGCCGCATCCATATATTATATTATATATAGTATATTTTGCCAAAATAATTGCTACGCTCTTTCTGATAAGATATAGTCGGGTGAAACGACATAAATCACGAGTCAAGTTGCGGTGCATCTGCCTACGCGCTGGAAACGGCGCGGTGGAGGAAGCAGCTGGTACCGAAGTGGAACCGTCCCAAACTCCAGCGATGGGTGGTGGCAGCAGGGGTTTCACTCCTAACCGCAACGCTCCACCGAAGCGCCTCTAGAGAAGCTGCTTACACAATTGCGTACGTGTTTCATGTTGTTTTGACCCTACTATACGGCAAGATAACTTAAGAAAATAAGGGATTGTATGAGGATCAACACAGCGGTTCAGAATTTACTACCTTCTTGAGCTTTTCTCAACAGCAGATCCATCTTCCGTCATATCCAAGGTCGTTGGTTCCATCTCGTCGTCTTTCTTCTAAAAATACAAGGATATTGCATGGTTACAGGATGTTATCTTTGTGCATGGACAAAAAGGAACAAATATACTTGACGGATAAAAAATAATTTCAAAAAAATGTCTGAAAAAAATCTAAGAAAACAAATCATTTAAAAAACTTAATGAAATAATAATAATAATAAATAGAAACCTTGAAAGTGTTTTGAACGCTTCCGAATAGGACGGCATAGGTTGGGTCGCCACTCTGTTGCAGCAAAAGTTTCCTACAAGAGGATAAGAAGTCTTCACGAAAGATAAGAGGGGATGGGAATTTTTACAAATAATTGTGGAAATTACCTATTATACATCTCTTTCTGTAACCATGCCCTATGTCTGAGTAACCTTCGTCGTCGTAGTTCCAAGCGAAAAGGAGTTGGTTGCATGACAGGGAATTTTAAAAGCGAAAGCTGAAAAGGGAGTATATACGGGAATTGCGATGATGTAACAAACATATGCTGCAGCTATTCCAGAAATATAGCTGTTGCAATGACTCATACCTCGTAAATTTTAACAAAAATAATCTCTTCAACCACTGTATTTTGCCGCTTATAAAACTTTAGTTCAGTAGAAAGCAAAAAACAAAAAAAAAAATAAAAATAAAAATTATCAGAACTTACAGTCGTCCCAGGCCAGATTGATGTAGTTGCGCGTTCCACAAGATCAAGAGCACGAACTTTACAGAGGTCTGACTGCAGGAGAGCATTAAATAAGCTCCTAAACATTCCGCTGTTCGTTCAAAATCTACCATTTGCATGAAAAAAAAATGGTGGAAAAGAACACTTACGATTTTCCAGCATTGGTGCATCCTATCAGGTAAATGTCATTTCGTACATCTAATCTGACTGATGTGTACTTTAGATAAATTTCCTAAAAAAAAACGTAGATTAACTACAGATGTCAAAATTGATACAAGTTTTCAACTTCACAGTGTTACATACAGTCACTAAATCCTCCACTCCATAGCCGGTTTTTGCGCTCACAAGAGCTGTGTGCAAAATGGTAAAATGTTTCCGAAAGCCAGCTGCTTCGATCGTTTCTTCCACGACATTTTTGAATCTTTTAAGATAACCAGTTCGGGCGTCGGGTGGAAGGAGATCAACTTTGTTGGCTGAAAATTTAGAATTACCTCACATAAATTTCTGATACTAAGGTAGAACGTTTATGGAAGACTTAGGTGTGACACCGATGTACGCTCGTGTGATGTATATACCACGTTTAAAAGGGCTTTGACAGTTGAGAAACTATTGGAGGTAAAAAAAATTGATAAAAATTTGATTTTGCAATCTTTAAAGGCCTAGAAAATAAATAAAAATTTGATTTTGCAATGAAGCTTGATTTTATACTGTTGTATAAAAATTCACCAATGACTATCATAGGCTTGGATGATCCGATAATATGAGGCAATTGGTGATGGATACTTCCAGGAATATCAGTGATATCCACCACCAACAGCACGAGGGCTTCTTCGTTCATGCGTAGACATGACATAATTGATGCGTAGTCCACTTCGCAAACGTTCACGTTCAACTGCAATCACATGAAAACTAAATGAAATCAAAATGAAATGAAACTAACTAAAATGCGAAAGCAACATAAAGAAGAAAAAATCGAAGAATATACCAAGAAATGGTATTGTTTGAGAAGGTGACATCGTCGGCACAGAATATTACTGGGCAGCCTTTTACCAGAATATTTCGTTATCTCTTCTTCAGAAATGAATCCGGGGACTGAGCTGTTCTGCAAACATGAACAACATAATTAGTGGGCAGAAAAAAAACGAAAAGATTAAAAAAGAATTGAAAACAGTTGAGATGAAATTAGAATAATGGGATTTGTTGCCTATCTTTTTGGATGGAGCGAACATCAAACACATTAAACAACCGCTTTAAACTTCAAACACCAAAATAAACCCAAAGTTGACCTGCGAGAAATTTTTGACATAGTAGCGTGCATCAAGGTGGATAGAGACGAGAAAAACTCCAGGTGGTAAACACGAGTTATTTTTCGACAAAACCAGGTCTTTGAGTAGCCAGAACTGTACATTTACATTTTTACCATATGCAATTCTAATTAGGGTACTGTGGTACTTTTGAGTACCACTACACCAAAATTATAGTTTGGATATCGTGAAAAGTTTGTTATGGTACTTTTGAGCAGTACATACTACTCAAAAGTACCATAACCTTCGCGAGGCTCTGCGCTGGATAGGGAGCTTAGGGTGTAAATCTTAAGCCGTGAACTCAACTCAAGTTAGTACAACATCTTAAAAGAATATAAATTGAGGTGTGCAAAGGAATCTTGAGGATAAACGGCGGACCTCACAGTGCATTTGAGCTCCACAGCCGCTACATTTTGCATTTATCCTCGTTTTGTATTGATTTTCCGCACCCGTGTTCGGCTCCAGCTCTTCACTTTCCTCTCGCACTCCATCATCGAAAGATTGGCCAAGCTGTTCTTGACTCTAAAATATTAGAATTGACCATTCTTATAGAATGCTGGATGCGTTATTATGTACGACAACCAAACACCTGTGTGCTTTGACCAGGATGTTGGAAATCAATAACTTCTGCTACGTCGTCCGACCCGAAATAATCATAGGACCGCCTAGATAGAAAATTAGTTAATATAAAAATCTTTTAGGCAGAAATAAGTGCAAAAATAATTTGGAATTGATGGGTCATAGAGAAGGCTACTTGGGCAATCACATCAAGAGAGCTGCTGGCGATCAAACGAATGAACGCTTCGGCAAAGCAGAACTAACGATAGTCGCAGGTCAAAAATTAGAACCAACGGCATCAACAAAGTTAATTTTCCTTATTTCTTGATGGATGAACAAAATATCATCAGTAGCAGCCCAACCACTCATCACCTACGCTACACTGTCATCCTTTTGATATAGCAGGAACGTACGACTCTTTTTTGGTTGGATCATTGAGTGTGATGACAAATGCGTGAATAATTTTTGTATAAAACACAGAAGCGTGAATTGATTCGTTTATACGTTGTCCTTACTCCTAACATTGTTCAGTTAAGGAGTGTTGGGTCACTACTCAATACTCCAACTGCAAAATTGCGCGGGGCTCGTGCGCGACCACATTCGGTGAGCATAATGGCGCATATTTCTTCTCTAAATTTTTCGTTAGGACATTCAACAAAGTTTAGAAATGCTGTCAAGTGATATTAAAATTTATGTTCGGTTTCTGTTAGCTGTCGAAGAAGAAACACTCACGTTGTTACTTCATCTGGGATATCTGCTGCAGTCCCTAGTACATAATCGTCAACGTATTCATTACCTTCAACAAAGTAACCTCTATCACAAGCAGCACCTGAAAAACATCGTACCAAAAATATGTTTCGAAAGAAAGTTACACGAGAACCATGAAGATAAACGCTAAGCCCAAACCCAACACAGTCATGAAAAAAAAAAAACTTCCTACATATCTATAAGGCAAGGAAAAAATTTACAATTATCGAGATACTATAAAAGAAATTACCTCCAGGAAATTCCGCGTTGTCGGAGTTATTTACTTGAGCAATATCATCATTGATCGGCTTAAAAGCCAGCGGCATGTAGTGGTCAGTTGAATTAATTTCGGGCGTCTTCTGCGCTTCTTCTACTTCAAGCAACCTTCTTTGTAACACCTTCGCATAACTGCTGTCTGTCCTAAAGAGCAGCTATTGAGGCTATGCTTCGTGTAAAAAATAATACTGTAATGTAATAAGCGTATTCAAATCAAACTCGTTACAAACAGCAAGTAAATAAAACATGATCATTTACTCACTCTTTGTTGGGGATTTGATTAGGGAGCTCTCATCCTTGTAGTAAGAAAGGTTCCGGTTGGAGATTTTTTTTTCTAATTTCGAACGGCACAATAAGGTTGTACGTACTGTCCACAGCCACAATTTTCAGCGCGCTCCTGCTCTACGATACGACTCTACGATTACGACTTGCTGCTCTACGATTTATATGACAATCAACTGCTGGAGCCACCAGCCGGATAGCGTTATCAGCGCCTAACCGTATACGCGACTGAATACGTATACACAAAGTCTGGAAAGCTTCTGGACTTTTGTGTTCTGTTTACTAAATGCTAGAGAAAAACAAACTCGTATAATGAAGAAGTGTACTGTGCCGTCTGTGGTTGATCATGAAAATCAAGAGAATCACATCTTTACTATAGAGGATAGAGACACCAATGGATCAATGACAGTATGTAGATCGAAGTCCGAGATCACAACCGAGGGATGCGTTTGAATTTTGAATGATTACGGCGCCAAAAAGTGAGCAAGAAAGGTCTCAATAGCCCGGTCTGGAATCATTCTTGCAATTGTCATTTCTGCAAGTGTAACCACCACGCCTAGCTACATCATTCTATTGTGTATTGTTCTGCATTCAGTCTTTCACTAATTTTCATAAGGTGTTCATACGTGTTTCTGCCTGAATTGAACATTAGATTTTGCATTGCAGTGTTGTTGGTAGCTTGTAAGGACGTGAAGCGCTTAATATCTACGCTTGTGCGAATTTAACCGTAAGGAATTAAACCGTTTGAATAGTTCTTTTCTCAGCGACTTTGGAATTGGGAAACAAGAAACTTTCTAAGAGTGCCTGCAGTTTAACGCTAACAGCCTTTAGCATTAAGCTTAGCCTTAGATTAACCAATATTGGATTATTCTTGTTGATTACATCACATATGTCGAAGTAATACACTTTTTGCCCAGTCCACATACTTACTAACAAAAAAGAACCCAATTATGCTTCTTACTTGATTAGATTCTCAGCTGCAATCGAATTTGTCGCAAAATCGCTCTTCTTCATGACATTCTCCTTCTGCTCTCGTTCAAAAGCAGCAAGCCGTTTATGTATCAGCTCTACCTTTGAAAAACTATTGAAGAATATACAAGTAATGAGTTCATTGTAAATTAAACTACCTGGGACCCACGGCTAACGGATTTTTCTGGTACAGCGCTGGGAATCTTCATTGTCCTATGTCTCAGACGTCTCACAATGCACTGCACAACAAAAGTTGATCGCATTTTTAGAAATGATGGAGCGGCTTGTCAAAACACAGATAAAATTATTATTCAAGCAGATCCTGAAAAAAACATCTGAGCCGCCAATTAGAAAAAAAGAGATCAAAAAGCATGGAACCTACCTTGTCTGGAGTACTAATTATATTTTCACCAAAATCGTTCGCAATAGTCTGAAATATTTAATAAAGCTCCTTTAGAAAGCTCAAATAAATTGATTCAAAAAACGACGCACATCAAAAGCGGCAAAAAAATGAGCTAACCTACACATCATTATCCAATTGTAGAAAAGCGTAAAGTTAGTGCCGAATGTTTTCATTCGGATGACCGCTGTGCATCATCGATTGGGACAGGGTTATAAGAAAGAAGGAGAGTGTGTCAAGCAGAGAAAAGAGCTATGTTGCGGCGAACATTTCGGAGAAAACTGGTTGGATATGCTCTTAGCGGCGACTGTATAGTAGCGTCAGAACGACATGAAGCACGGTGCAGTTGCGTAGGCGGTTATTCTCAAGGCGGCGTGGTGGAGATAGCGGTTAGAATCGCGGTAGCGAGGCACTTACACGATCTCAACCGCTACGGTCCACCGCGCCGCTTCGAGCGCTTACGCAATTGCACTGTGCTTCAAGTCGTTTTGACCGGACTGTACATATCTGGGTGCCTACGTTTTCTACTTATCACCATAGAGGGATTCTTGTAGAATGATTTAGGTTTCTTCGGGCATTTAGAGAGATATACTCGTGTCAATTTTCTAGAACATTGAACTGCAAAACGTTTGTCCTTCAAATCATATTGTACACAAGAACTTCATATAGTTTAAGTTGCAGAGTTGTATGGTCATCAGTAGCTTTTTTTAATTAGAGAAGGTCCAAAAATACTACAACAGAGTTTATTCTCAATTTTAACTCAACGAGAACAAGCTATGGAATTGACTTGAATAAAGCTCGTAGAGACCTTCGGCATGCAAAAAAAAAGAATCAAATTAGCACATGAAAATGTTCGAGCGACGCTAGCGATACGCGAAATTCTAACTTGTTATTGTGTTAAAATCTATGTTCAAAACAGATAAAGCTAGCATTTTTCTTTACCTGGACTTCTTCGAATATTTTGTACCCTCTGAATCGGTAGACGTTTAATGTGAATATGATCAGAACGAAGGATGATATAGAGACGACGATTATCAGTGGAACCAAAATCACCCAATACTTGGCGGGCACGTAAGATACACCTGAGCACATAATATGAATAATGAAATTAACAATTTCGTTTGAAAAAAAAAACAAATCTTCGCTTATTGCCCTTGTTTGCTTCCAGCGTTCACGAAATCACTTCAATATGCTCCGTCGAGCAAAAATGTTTGTATCATTGCACTATGGATGAATCGAAGAGACAGTCACAAATAGTCTCACACCTCCACGTATCCCCCATAATTATCCATAACGAAAAAATCTTACACTAGTCCCATAGAAGATACTACCTGCTTTATTTAATAATGGCGATGGAACGACAGCCCACAGTGTGTATAGAATTAAGGCGCAAAAAGATGATATGTATAAGGAAAAACCGTATATTCCTAAAGCGAAAAGATAATTTAATGAAGTTCTCAGAGTCATACACGATATAAAATTAACTAACCACGTGCTGGAAGTGGATTGGGCGTATGAATGTCCTCAGTAGCCTCTTGTGTTGGCATTCAGCCAACAAATTGTCTAAAAGTTTACGAAGGAGATATAACAAAATGACGAATAGAAACCTAAGTCATTTTTCCAAATAAATTTGGAAAATACCATTTAAAGCCGATGACAGGGATAAAACTCAATATTTATTCTATACAGTTACAGAATGTAGCTCTATTTCTTCTCTCTCATTTACTTCCATTCGTCATCTACATCGTCTGTCCTTCTGTCAGTGGATCCTATCCCATCGTAGTTCATCTCCGTAGTTGTGGATGCTTGCGCGTTCATTCCCGATATGGCTAGAAAGTTAATTTATGAATTTCGAGTCCGAAAGCAGCTCACAGAAGTAATTAGTCTACCTTTCCTTTGAAATCATCTATCAGAAGCTAAATATGTGTATCTTTCTCTTTTCACTGTTTTGTCTTAATTACCTTTCACATGACCTTACGTATGATTACGAATGGGAGCAAGTTTCAAAATTCTGTTCCAAACGCACAATGAAGTCTAAAAAATGGACAAAGCATCCTCTCTGTCGGTTCCGATGCGTGTCGAGAAAGAAAGAATTGCAGATAAATTTAAACAAAGCATGATTTTTCCCTATATATACCTCCTCATGGAAAAGCACTTTAGAGCACTCGAAAATTCTATTCTTTTCAGGTTGTCTTCGTTCAGTAGCATGTTGATAGCAGCTTTCTAGTTCTCAAATCAATACCCAGCCAACCTTTTCTCCTTGCTTCAAGAGCCTTCGCAAGCGACACCATTAAGCTGTTTCCGGGGAAGGAAGTTTTTTCGGATAACGCAGAAGAGCTGAGTGATTCCTTGTCCTGAGAAAAAAAAATACATCCTGACATAAATCACTCATTTATTGGCAATAATCACCTCACCTTGACAGAACGACGTGACGAACCAACATTTCTCAATTTAGCCTTACTGGCGCCACCGGCTGCTCGGATAGCTGCCATTAGATCGGCTCTATAATTTACAGCTAAAGGATGTTTGCGCGGAAGACAGTTGTTTGGATTCGGCTGGGGAGGAGCAGAGTTCAGAATGAGTGTAAGTAAACCAAGAAAAATAAGTGAGGAGCCGCAAAAGTGTTTTTGTTGTGCGAAGAAACATAAGTATTGGTGGATAGAAGGTAGAATTGCAATTTTCATACCTTTCATTATTTGGCAGAGAAGAGGAGCGCGACGTGCTTGGAACGGGACTTAAAAGTGAAGGTGGTGGTGGTGGCGGTGGTGGTGCAGGTGGTGGAGGAGTGGGTACTTCCATTGGAATAGGAGGGCTTTTGCGTAATGGTAAAGATGGAGTTTCCGCTAACACCTCGTCCAAATCTATGCCAGAGGTTTTTTCGCTCTTGTCAGCGTTTGCATTTGTTTCAAGATTGTCTGGATTTGCTGAAAACAAAACATTTCAGGAAAGGGGACCATTATCGAAGTGAGTTTTAGACGTACTTGTTTCGCTTTTCAAATCGTTGCTAACATCCGGTATGGGAGCATGTGAGTTGTGTAGAAACTCTGATGGTACAATATCGTAGTCCAGCATGATCGGATCTTCTGCGACACCTGATAATAAATAAACAACTTGAACAACAAGGTACGCTTTAAATCTACACAATATTTACCTGGTAAGTCAGGAAGGATAAAAGGAAGGTCAAGATCTTCAATCGGACCAGATTCAGGTACATAATCCAGCGGATCCGTAACTGAGCCTAGTCTGCTGTTTATTGCCGCAATTTCAATTTCATCTTTATTAGAAGTGGGACATGAGGTAGGTACGCTTAATCAGAGACTAACAGTTTAAGTGAATAATTTCTACTTTTGTCTAACTTAGTACTGATAAACTTGAAAAAAAAATCAAGCACAAAAAGGAAAGGCACTGTTGAAATTTGGAGTGTTCGTCAATGTTCTTCTGAAAAAAAGTGATGGAAACAAATTTCCATAGACCCCAACAATTTTTCCCAAAAAGATCTCCATTTCTATGGGACCAAGGCCTACATAATCGAATAGACAGATTTGTTGGTGCTAAACAATATGTAGCACAGGTCGAAACGTTACTTCAATTTAAAAAAGAAACCGCGAAGCTTTAAAATGCACTGGAACACAACAAACAGAAGAAAACCTCTGAAGCTTCAATGTTGCTACGTAGGATGAGTAGAAAGTCAATAACGCTACTTAAAAAGAACTAAAAGGGTCAAATTCCCGGTTATAGCTTTAGCAGTGTGCTGGATCGAGGTTAGACATACCCAGATGGATCAAACATAAACCAATTTTTGCAAGGTTCATAATATTCGTGGTCAACCAACTATCGAACGTGAGAGTATACAAGTATTCAGTCAAAAGCTTAGAAAACATACAGTAAAATTGATGGTTTCACTAGAACTAGTTATTTTTGCTGCAATTGACGCTCGAATAATGAACTCCCAAAGGAAAGGTAAAGTAGCTGTTAAGTACGACTGATTACATTTCGACTTCTCAATGATTTGTATTCGAGCAGTATTCAGCATAGTTTAAGCGAAATATGGATGGCATTACTTTAAAAAAACATTACTGAAGCAGAACGAACCCACCATGAGTCATTTTTAGGTTTCTCGCGATTTCCCGAACCAACATTCTTATATGACTTTTTCCCAAAAGCCAGTTCGTCCGTATCACTATAAAACATATCCGCAAACATAGCTGTTCTCCTCAGAGTTCTTTTATCTGAACGAGAACAATATTGAAGTCGTGAAAAAAGAAATTAAATGGTACATGTAATGTACCTGTAGATAAATCGACGGCATTGCTTTTATTCGAGTGACTAATGATATAAAATCGCTTCCTTTCCTGGAGCTCTCGACGAATGTCCGCCACACAGAATGAAGGTGTCTTTGGTTTAAAAATCGCTAAAATCTTGTAAATGTCACAGAATATAGAAATCAGTTATAACTATAATCCAACAAACACACGTTTTTCAGGAGTAGCTGGAGCAGGTACAAGAAGATCCTTTGCTGGTGTGTAGTCTATCGGTGGAAAACTTGAAAGACATGTTAGCACACCTGCAGCGTTCATCTGAACTTTAAAATAGGTCATCCATAGAATGAATGTAAATAATAAAAGATACACACTCATAAAGCCTGAAACTGCCTCACAACATCTCAAATCTTAAATGTTTAGGAGTGAAATTTTCCTTGAATGACATGCGCTTGAAACTCATTGATTACTAAGGTGCAAATCTCAAAGGCTAGTTTCTCGCAACAACGTTTGATCTTCGTTCTGGATCAGCTGCACAGGCAGTCAGAAATGATCGATATCTAACAATCGATATAAGCGGGAGATTAGGGAAAGGTTAGAGCTGCAGTGCAATCGCAGCACTATATTCCACATCAGATCTAATGCAATGGGAACCTTTTCAACTGACTACTGTAACCCTTCTGCTACTGTGCCATAGCGTGCCTGGAAAATCCTACTTCACTCTCTGCATCGAATCTGAACTACAGGTAAGGCAATGCTTTCTTTGCTATCACAGAAATTTTAGTAATGTGGTATGTAACGACAATTTGTTTCTGTCGATTAATGATAAAGAAAATCGCCAACATTATCCGCCTTAGAAGCATTGAGCAGAAATTGTTCATACAATCGTAATCGGTACATCAATCCCTTTAAACTACTTGCAACTATTTGTTCGAGAATATCAAGAATTAAACAACGATTGAAATGCAACATACTAACTTCTCGTAGGACAGAGACTTTCCGGCTGACTGCTTCCATTCTCGATTGTAATCCTTGACAAGCGACATTGAGGTCGTCTATTCTTGCGACGGTACGATCGAAGAGAGAATCAGCTGCCTGGAAAGACTACTTTCATTAGATTTGATCAGAAATCCATGTAAACCTCAACTCAGTGCTGATAACATTGTGGCCGTTACATTCGTAGCTTCTATTAACTGCCACTAACTGTGTTCTGCTTACAGACCTGTGCACGCACTGCAAAATACCCTTTCCTATCCAGTGCACAATATAAACTAGACTAACCATAATAAAACTTGATCAATGAACGAATTCTAATAGATCAGTAGGTAAAATAGATAATTCGAATGGTTTACAATGTCAAGTACTGCGGAAGAGGCAATTGTCGACGACACCACATCGTAAAATTTCTTTTTTTCTCTCTTTTATAAAAGAGATTGACAACGGATCTTACAGCTCAAAAATGTGTTACTCCTTGGAATAACTCCTGTCTGTTCTTGAACCTATACAAATTCTAACTTTATTTCAATTTCTTCAGTTCTTTTTTAACTCTGACCAATATCTGTAGATTTCAATCATAACAAAGTGCAGGTATCTTCTGTACGGCAATGCCGCAGATTAAATGCAATACGCGAAGCAGAGAGTAAGTGCTCCATCCACAACCACCCAGATGCTACCAAAAAGTGTGTGTGTGTGTGCCTCCAAAAATGCTAAATCAGAGTTTCTCCAACTTAGAGCAGAGTTTCCCGTATCCATTCCCGCACAGACGATCAATACAAGTGAAAATGAACCTGCTGGAACCTCTTCAAATGAGTGATAATCCGAAAAGCTGTCTCTTCTTGGTCAAGATCGGCAGGTGCAAGAAGAATCATATCAGAGGTCTGTAGATGTATGCAATAATACAATAACTACATAAAATTTTCATGTCAACACCATACATGTAGGTAGAAATGGCAAAACCCACAAAGAATGCAACAATTGAACTGAACCACGCATTTATCAATGACGTAATAAAAAAATACTGAGTTCAGTTGACTTCATTCCTAGACATCAATGCACCTTCGTATCATTTCTTGTTAAAGAACACTAACTTGAAATATCACATTTTGTAGACTTCAGGATATGCTCATAAACAGATTTTGATACATTTAAAGAAGCATGAATAGGAGAGAAACCCGGTTCTCGTAGCAACGAGAAGGCAGCCAACGAGAAGTAGGTATGAAGTAGATCTGAAATTTATCGAAGTTTCAAGGAATGACGCAATGATTACAGGCGAAGAAAAATGTACTGATAATAATCGCCGGTGTATGAGCTCGTTCGTGAAACTCTTTAAACAAACTGACCAGGGAAGCCTGCCGGATCAGGAACTTTGCAGAACCCGCCAAGCGGTTGATGTTGAGCAGTGAGAAGGAAAGAGCGGAGCTCCTGCTGATCCATAAGATGGCTAGCATTTAGGATCTGAAGATAATGAAAATTTGAAGTTTTCAACCTCCGCTAGTGAATAATTACGAAATGTTGGTGGTAGAAGGACACCAATTTACAAAAATTTATAAAAACTATGTATAATGTCAACGAAAACAGAACAAATGGAAATTACTACAATAGTGTATTCTCAAATGGAGGAAGATATCTTTTAATGTAAGTTATCTGCACTCCGATCCAGGAACTTACGTAAAAGCAAAAAGGATTTCTCAAAGCACTTTTGTAGCACTTTCCTCCATATACTGGTTATCTTCTTACTTACAAAGTAAATAAACGTATTATTGAACCACAATTGAACAAAACTGCTCATCGATGCCCATCTTAGATTTTACAGCAGCAATAATTGTCTTATATATGAAGCTCTACAAAGTCAAGTAGAGCAGATATTTTCCGAAGCGTATTTTACGATGTTGGCAAAGAAATCGTTACCTCAAGAGTGGCGCCTATCCAGAAAGCGTAACAGCTATCATCATCCTTATGAGCTCTTCCATGAAAGCCGTGATTCTGTTTCCAGAGGGCCCATTTTACCAGCCGAGAAATCTCATTCCTCGATAAAATCGATCCATCCCAAAGGCGATTTGAGAGCGAGAGCGACGCGATAGCACAAAATGTTGATCCACCTGAAAGATTGCGTGAATTTTTCAACTGATTTTCATTTCAATTGATGCAAATCATGCAACATCTTGAACAAATACCATGACTTTCGTCTCCGGGACCTTGTCCTATTCCACCATCGTAGTTCAGACTAGACCGCACGAATTTCTTCAATGACGTCCAATTTATGTAGGAGTTATCTTGTAGGATGTGACAGATTGCAACCGCACAGAATACGAACCGCATGTCACTTTCAGACCCGTACCCTTCACTCCAGAAACTGATGGAAAAGTATCTTATAACCACAAACTAATGTTTTAACAGAAATATTTTTTTACGTTGTTTCCCACTAAGAGACTTCTCACAATAACACACAAAAAAAATCATAATTCACTTGATTCTGCAAAATACTAAAAGAAAGAAGCGAACCTTCCATCCTCTTTTTGCGAACATCTCACTGATTCGAGAATAGCTTCTTTGTTAATGTTCTGGAAGTTGTCACCTAGTACTGCCAAACACAAAAGCCCGCTGAAAGTAATAAAATTAGTTGCTACTTTGTAGACGAAAGAACTGATCAAAAATAATCGAAATATGCGCCACAAACCTGTACGTTTGTGCAAGATTTGCCACACTACACTCATTCCCGTGAACATCTACCTCCGCAAAACCTAGGGTTCCTCGGAATCCACAGCACTTTGCTGAAACACTTTATTTCAGTGGTAGTCCTGTCACACACTACAATATTTGAATAAATAAAATAAGTGAAAATCATCAACACAACGAAGTAGAATGAACATAAAAAAACACACCAATGGATACACCTTTAATCAGTTGTAATTAACAATGTTACAAAGAACAATCAAATATTTTCACAGAAAAAAGAACAACATAACAGCATAATGGTAACATAACAAACATAACAATGCACAATAGAAAAAATCAACTTCCGAAAATGGAAACAATGACCCCACGAACTTAAAGCTCTAGTTTTTGTGCGCTAATTTGCATTGATTTCAGCTCTACGCACAACATTCCTATTTTTACAGCTTAAGTAGAAATAATTAACACCAATAATGGCTACATCACAAAAAAAGGACTCCTATAAAAGATTCTAATCGAGCAAAGAGGAACTGTTTGCCACAACATTACAACAAATTGGACAGCATGTTTCCGTACTAGTGTTTTGTGATTTTTGTCATGTGATTCTAAAATTTGAATTCTAAAATTTGTGATGTGATTCTGCCTTTATTAATGTTGCTAAATTTGTGTTGCTTTTAATATGAAAATTTGTAGGTTCTCGTGCTCGACACCTTCAGACCTTCGTTTTCAAAAAACAGGAACACTGCGCGTAAGAACTTAAAAAGCATGCTTATGAGGGTAGTAGGAGGGAACTAAGCTACGAGCAGAATTAGAGGTGGCGCTTTCTAGTATTTCTATGAACTTAGCGAGTATCAACAGTAGAAGCTATCCACCAGGAAGCACGGCCATTATTACCAACTCGTAGAGGGGTTGGCGTCGCCATAAACTCTGCTCGCTGCTTAATACGATCTACGCATGCTTCGTCAACATGTAGAGCGATGTAACGACGAAAAAAAGAAAACAAAAGAGGAACACAACGTGATCGAAGTAATAAAAATAAATTCGTAACTAACTTGTTACGATTAGCACGTCATTCTTCATTCATGCCAAACACTCCCACTGTGTTTTTCCATACTTCACTTACTACTCTTGGCAAAACAGCTTCGGAGCTAGACGGCTGCATAATAGGAATCGGTTCGCATTTCTTATTTATTCTTTTCCGCAGCGGGTTCCAAGGCTTGTTTATTGTTTTGTGCTTAAACTGTTCGAGTTCTATGTCAAGTGTAGTGCAAGAGGAACTTAGAGGACGTCGCAACGATTCAGGAAGTTGTTGCTGATCCAGCTCGCTTTCTTCACTTCGCTTCAATTGCATTTCAATTCTTTCTTGGCTAGCAACACGAAAAGACCTCAATTCAGCAGGTTGTATAGAGCCGTATCGTAACGATTGGTACCAAACACTTCCATCATTCAATGATGACAGAAGACATTCTCCCACCCTGCCCGAATCGTCCTTAAAGTCCTGAACAATAGCCATACCCATCACCGGAGCTTTAGGTCTCTTCCGAGTAGTGGTCGTTGACGGCTTCACCACTCTATCCAAGCTCCAGCAGTCCTCCATTTGGTGAATTGGTAGCACGGATGACCAGATTTCACATGCATGTCTGTACAGTCGTGAAACCCAGATTCCTGACAAAAGGTGGTCCAGGAAATAAATCGAGACGATATCCCCAGTTCCACAAGGATCGGGCTGCGGCATAGTAGGTTGTAGAACATGAGCACCGTACGGTATGGAATGCGGTAGCGTTAATACAGCATTTCTGGGAAAACGGTCATCACAGAGATAAGCGCTATGTGTTGTTAGAACATAAAAATTGTGCCGATGCTCTGGAATCGTTCTCAAGTGGCAGATGTGTGCTCGATCCACAGGCTTGTCCGGCACGTATAGTGCACTGTCGGTAGCGCTCTGCAAACAAACAATTATTTGACCACAATGATAAGATATCTCTAAGATATTCGAAGCAAAAAAAAACTGCAGAGAAACAAACAAAACAATTTGTTACTCCCGCACAGTCAAAAAGTCAGAGGTTTCGTCAAAGATACAACTAAAAAATCCCGAGAAGTGGCCAACATATGGAATCCGGTCAAAGCAACCTCAAATCTGTTGAAATTGTTTGGGCTGCTACGTTCGAAGTGGTGTAATGAAGCCAGAGGTTACGATGGGACCCTTACTCATCTCATCCTTACTCTGCAACTCTTCTCTACTTTGCATCAAGCGAAGGATTGCAACAACTAGCAACGTCACGCCGCTTAAAACGCAGCCGATTAGGTAATTGCATCAGGATTCAGGCCGTTTTGATCCGACTATAAGTGTACTTCTAAATGTGCATACCAAACCACCAAATGTAATCGAGAATAAATTAGTGTACACACGAATAGAGATTATACATATATTTTAGAGAAAATGTGAAAAAGCTAACGCGTAGATAAGTGAAGACACTTTCGAGACTACATCTTCTTCAAAATAATGCGGTAATACAATGTATTACGCAAGCTAGGCCTTTCTAAAGCACTTTTAAAGTCGAAACTAGTCAAAAGTGAAGGAAGTGAAGCAACGTGTGCTAATAAGGATATCTTGTGCGAGGCGCAGTATAGTAGGGTCAAAACGACATGAAGCTCGGACAGTTGCGTTGGCGACTGCGTTCGAAGTGGTCCGGAGACAGCGGTTGGTATCGAGGTGGGACCGTGACGAACTGTTGGAGATGGGTGGCGGTAGCTACGATCCTTACACGACCCAACCGCTACGCTCCACCGCGCCGCTTCGAGCGCAGCAGCTTACGCAACATGCTTCTTGTGGTTTTGACCCGACTATATCACAACTGCAAAAAGAATCTACCATACTTTGCCTGTTGTTCTTCAATCCAATTTGTGACACAAATTCTAAAAGTTAAGTCTAGCAAGTGGATCCGAGACAATTCTAACAGTGGTTGGTTAGACTCAATGCATTTACAACACACAAAAAGTTTTCGTGTAAACACCTTGCTTAACCGTCAGTGAACATTCCCATAATGGTCTTTATTGATAAAAACTTAAAATTGGTAAAACCGAACTGGATGTAAGCCAACCTTCTTGGCAAACTCTGGAACATCGAACAGTACCGTCGTGTTTGAAATGTTGTACATTCGCAGATCAAGATTTCTTACTTCATAAGATGATGACGTAAGCACAACACGAGGATGGTCGGTATATGTAACACACTGCAGAACACAGAATTTCTGTAACAGTAAGTAAGATGAAAACGGAACAAAAGTACCTCTTCATCAGCATTGGAAGTCTTTATTCTAGACAATGGAGTGCCCATTACTCCATTCCAAACCATACCAGCCATGTCACACAATACAAGATCACCGGGGAGAGTTTTGCACTCCTCGAAGCTACGTACTGAGTTCTAAATAAGGCTCAATAAATAAATAAATGAATATGATAATGCTTCATATTGTACGTATAATATGATGAATATCTATTGGAAAAAAAAACTACTCTAAAATTGTATTCGTGGAAATCTAGCAAAAGTAAGCGCGAGCTTACCCTGAAAACACGAGAACTGGCCGCAGTGCTGGGTTCCAACACATTTAAATGGCCCTTACATCGTACCCATAACTGTCTGTTGTCATTTTCAACTAATCTTAATTCCATCACTGGATCGCCAACATTAAATTCATGTTGTAATTCCCCTTCAGACAGGAGAATACCATTATTCACCTAAACGTGAAGAAGTCAAAGAATAACATTGAAATTGATAAAGAAAACATCCAACCTTTACGCCGAACTGATGAATTAAAGATTGGTTGTGAGAATCCGGAACTGTCCACAATCGCAATTCTAGCTGAGATATACGAGTTGCTGCTAAGAGATTAACGTTGTTGAAGACGATACTATCCACATCACATCGAAAATTACCGGGTGGTCGGCGTGTAACAATCTGTAAAACCACAAATTTGAAAGTTTTACTGAACTGACCTCAAAATAGGAAGAAAAAATCAAAAATGTAAATAAGACAAGAAGAAGAAAAAACTTTTGCACAAAGTTCTAGTCAAACTACTATATTTAAATGTACATCCTCCACAGATTTTTGGAGGTAGCTCTTCTGTTCCTACCACTACTTTCGAGAAAAATGTTATCGACTAAAATGAACTTGAAAAATCCTTGCCTTATCACTATTTTTCTGAACAACTTGCTCAGCGAATCCAGTTACAATTGGTGCAATCGGCCTTTTCCAAAAAGCAGCCAAATTATATTGTGGTATTTCACGTCCAGATTTTGGATCTAACATAAATCCACCAAAGGCTCTCCAGCAGGGGCCAACGAGACCAAAGTCGATCAACTTCGGTTCGCAGTACAAGGCAGCCATACAAGCAGAAGATTCAATACTAAATTCAGAGTTGGTTCCGAGGAACAAGTAAGATGTGTCGTTGTCAATAAGTTAAATAGAGGAGCCTGAAAAACGTGGAAAAATAACAAATAGATGGACTGAGACCCATTAATATACCCGATAAGAAATTTACTTGGTACGGTGATAAGAAAAATTAACTCTGCACGAGTGCAATAACAACAGGTCGCAAGTAAATAAAAACACTCGAAAAAACGAACGAAAACAGCATAGCCCAGTACAAAAGAATAAAATCAACAAATAGATCACAGAGTCTGATCACAAAAAAACGAATCAACGATACCAGACAAGACAAAATCAAAAAAAGTGCCTCAAATGGCTATGCTTGTATCGCGCGCGATCGCATGCTTATGTGGCTCGTGTAAGAGTTGGTTTACCAAAATTAACGAGAAATTTCTGAACTTATAGCAAAATGAACAAGAACAATGGAATCAAATAAGAAAATCCTTAAGAAAAAAACCACAAATATGGTAGCAGAAGGCATGTTTTGTTACTTTTTTTCCGTAGACTAAACTGATTTCCCTGAGTTTATTCTGTGCGAGAACCTTTGTCTTCAAGATAGTATAACTGGTTGCTTTGTTTTTTGGCTAATCGCCAAACCTAAACAACGCATATCTGACCAGGTTTTTTTTCGATAAGTCAATTTTCATTATTTAAAAAGGGTCCTGAAAAGTGTACACTAAGGTTAGAGGTGGAATTTCGCTACAAATGCGGTAAGGGATAGCGCTCGAAGTAGTAGGAGAGCTCAGCTTCGCTCAGCTGCGCAGTGCGATTCAAACTAGCAATGGTCTCACCGCAAGTTCAACGACTTATGCAATTGCACCACAAGTCGGGTCGTTTTTGACCCGATTTTAGTAGAGTCAAAACGACATGAAGCACGGGCTGTTGCGTAAGCGATTGCGCTCGAGGCGGTGTGGTGAAGATAGCGATTGGAATTGGGGTGGGACCATCGCGAACTGCAGGAATGAACGGAAAGCGATGGTCGTCATCCAATCCTAACCGCTACGCTCCACCGCACCAATTCGAGCGCAACGGCTTACGCAACCGCACCGTGTTTCATCGTTTTCACTCGACTAGTTTGGGAAGTCTGTGCGTGATGCTGTGCAACAGCAATGAGTTGCATTGTCACAACAGAGCCGCAACACGATGCCACGATCCACAATGTAGCGTTAACATCTGTGGTGATCGAGATTTTCACAGTTGCCCTGCAACTGTTTCTCACTCGAGATCATTGTCGTTAAATCGAGTCATGTTCAAATGTTTCATGAATGGCTTGATTCGAATATTTGACCATGAGTGCCCTCTATTTTCAATAAAGCATCTTCACAGGTTTCTTTACAATTCTTGTTTGGAGCGAACGTAATTATGCGTTTTTTTTTGGCAAGCGTTATCCTCTCCTTACGCTGATAGTGACGGATGCAAGGGCCGACAGCAGTTCTTTTTTATGGGAAAGATTTCGGCTCTGACTATCTGTTATAAGAATGTTACACGATTACAAGATTGCTATGAGAACTTATTAAAGATATCAACTGTTCAGCGTTCAACGCTTTCGGGATTGGTAAAGGATGTTATAAGCCACAGAGAACCATAGTGGCACCCTAATTTCTTACGACAGTGTGGATATCTGTAAAAGCAGTGATGCTTCGCGAGCATCACATCAAAATAACGCGGAAGAGGTTGGGATCAACCGTTTCAACACACCTTGGTCAACAACATAAAATACAGTGGATCATGCTCGACACCGGCATACAGTGACTTTAACATAGAAGGAACCTGCCAGAGCTTGTGATCTGAAGCTTGTAGATCCAATCAATGATCGATTTCCTTCTTTCTTCCTTCAAAAGACCATCCAATTCTCCTATAAGATCGAGCGCAGACAAGGCGAAAAAAAGCAGTGTCACCCTTTAACAACAAAATCTAGAATGAAGGTTTCTCGAGAAGAAGCAGAAATAACCCACCTGTTGGTATCTAATGAGCAGTACTGTTCCGGGAAAACATTCAAATGCCTTATGAGAAATTTCACGTGTTTTTGTAATATTAAATTGTTGGACATATACTGCAAAGAACAAACAACGTGGTTATGAAGGTCCAATTAATAGTAAACATTGGAATTCGAGTATTATTTCCGAACTTATGATTCAATAATGTTTTACTTCGATAAAATCGTCCCATCATCACTGAACAACGACAAATAACGAAAAATTTATCTAGATAAGGCCGCAAATATGCAATAAACTGCAAACAAACATCTGAATAACTTAACAAAGTCTAAATTTATTACCATAACATATTCTTCCTAATTTATAGTTCACCTTTGCCCGTTAACGATTCCACAACAGTGCGACAAACTTCCTCACTGTTTCCATGTTAACATGAGGTATCTCCGTCAATTGTTCGTAAAATGGCTTTGGTTCATACAACGGACATGCTACAAAAAGGGTAATAAAAACATAAACTTGCCTCGACGAAAATCACTCACATTTTTCAATCCAAACAACATTTTTGGTATGGTTTTCAGCATTCAAATCTAACGTGTTCAGTTGGAACGTAACCATATCCAATTTGCCATTAACAAGTTGAACACCTTTCACAACCTAAAAATTTGAAGAAAAATGAGCAGTACCAGGCAAGCAAAAGATTAATTCCTACCACTGGATTCGCCTTCAAATCCCTATCGCCGCGTTTTTTAGTTGCTTCGGCTACAGCTGCTCCAAATGTGAGAAGGATGGCATTCGCAATATTTTGCTCCCTAGGTAGTGCACGAAAAGTTTGTTCTCGATGATTTTTGAGGGAGAAGAACCTACTTAGTCCAGGGGTATTTCTGATCCTGCTCTCGGCACCATAACAGCGTATGAAGTGACGACTGAGAAGTCTCTGCTCGTGGTACGACAGGCGTATCATTGTAAATATGATCCTTGCCAAGATCGATCACAGGGGACAGAGGGCGAATGTCCGGAAGTTGTTGTTTGCTTGAATCAAGACAAAAAGTACAAATAAGACTGGGGCGACAAAAAGTGGAAGGGCTGAAAATATTCTCTCCCCAGCACAAGAATTCTCTCATTTAAAAATATAGCGACAGGTGTTTTCGATGGTACACTCTCGAAAACCGTTTGAGTTGAAACAAAGTTGAACAATCAGTAATAATATCCGGAAAATATGAAAAATGACAAGAAACTGTAAATAGATCAAACAGACTTCTTAGTGAATTGTGGAAACCTTCGAGATTTTGATTCATTCGTATTCTTATTCACTACCATTGCGTTTGTCAACTTTTGCTATTAAGTGCTCAAGCTAAGCATTTGTAAGTATTCATCTCTAGAGGACAGAATAAAAAGATGCAAAAATACAAACCTCAACTCTTCAATTTCATCCACCGCAGCCCATGCAGGAATTGGCTTCGACGTTTGCAAAGTAACATGCGGGAGAAATCGAACAACGAACGGCTTCGAAGAAAACGATCCCAAAGATGGTAACATTGCAGAAAGAGGCTCATCACGATCAACCCTAAATGTTGTCTTCAAAACTGCAAAGATGTGTTGTCACATTGCTGAAATAGGTAAATGATTTTTAAACCGAATTTCAGTTTAGATGGTGTAACATGTGTCGATACACGTTAGTATTTCAGTTACTACTTGCATATCAGTTCCGTTCTCTTTTTTCAAAGTTTCTCCCGAAGTATTGTACTCTTTTTTCTGCGTAAGGGAAGTGAATAAAGAAGCGGAAGTAATACTTTTCTAGCACCAAAAGAAATAAAAGATAATTGCGCTTTCAGAGCGCTGAAATAGAAAAACAAAGCAGTTCTACTTACCAAGTGTGGTCTATTAATTTTCCACTACTCAATCCAGTGAGTAACGCGATCCGAGATAGATTGTCGAGAATAATGTTCCTAAAAACAAAGCGGAACATCTTACTAACATTTAGTCGTAGATTTTCTCAAATATCCGGTATCTATGTATTCGTGAGGTGACTAAGAAGTTTGCATAAGTTGGCAATAGCGGTTCGTCTTCGACAAATCCACATTCGTTAACATTTTTGATACGATCTCTGTCATCTCCTCACTTCGCTTATTCCATATTTTTGATCCGACCATACTGATCGCAAGGACCTACTCTTGTTTTCCTTAAAGCAAGCATGTTTTTCCTTCGGTGAAACTGTCAACGTTGAGCAAAAATTACGCCTATTTAATTCCACTCCCGACATATTTTAGGCTCACATCCAGAACTTTTGCGAATGGAACGTCCGTAGACACCGGGTAGTAACTTTTTAGAACAACATACATACATTTTCAGGACACGAAAGAGTATAAGTTAGAAACTGAAGAATATAGTAAACACTCACAATCTTTTAGTAACTGGAGTACCATGTACTATGTAATGATTTACCCAAAATAGTACCGGATCAAAGCGTCTTGGTAATTTTTCAAGAGTGGGATCATATTTCTCGCCATGAAGGATTGCATCGCGAATCTTGAAAAAAAGTCGGTTTTCGATAAAAGGTACGATTTAAGTAAATGACAAGGAACTAACGATAGGTTAAAGAAGACGAATGGTGTTTGAAAATGAACCAACCATTTCATCCGAAATATCGGTTTGACCAACTTTGTGCAACACATTTTCCGGGAACCCTTCTCTTACAATAGCTTTGCTGAGTAAAGCTGCTTGATCAATACCATCACTCAATGCAGTACTGCCGTCAAATATCAAGCTGCTCGTTTCTTTATACAAAGGATGTTCCTAAACATTAAAGAAGTGAGTAATCAAAAAGTTAACACAGCAATAAACAGAAAAAATGTCAGATGAATATCATTTTAAAACTTGCAGCACTAAAAAAAGGAACCAGAAACTTCTAAAAACTCAAAAATAAAAGGGGCTAGAAATAGAAATACATAAACAATGAAATCTTCAGCCATTATTAAGAGTACTAAGAAATGTATGGAAAAGATACCAAATTCATTTATTACATGAATATTAAAAAGTCAAAAAGGAGATTTTGGGTCCTAACAAATAATCGAATACCAGTAAAACCTTGCATAAGATACATAAAAAGCTACCCATGTAACTGTAACCCATCCAACATCCGTCACTAACTTTATGTTTTTTTTTTTCGAGACTTCTTTGTAATTCGTTTCTTGTGGCTTGCGATTCGTCAGGTTTTGCAGCTAACAAATGCGAAATAGGTGAGCACGACACCTTCAAAGTGAAAGGTGCTTGTATCGCTGCAGAAGACGCTCAGAGCGAGGAAACTCAGTGCAGTCTATTTGAATTGAAAACTAATTGAAAACAAACAAGAAAAAGAAATCGTAAAACGGACCGTCGAATTCCGACCTCAAGTCTGTATAAAACGTAATTATCAAACTTCGGTTCTTGACAGATTGAAATAAAATGGCTCAGCCTAGCATGATCGATTTTGAGATATCGGAACCTTCAAATTTTTCGAAAAGTACTTTGTAAACCGCAGTTTCAAAACAGTGCTGTTATCAGTCCTCAGAACAGCAATTTCTTGTATACAAAATCGAGAATAAAGGGATGTCTGTCAACACAACTAAGTTCTTAGTTAAGTTTTTAGTTCTTAGTTTCTAGTTTTAAGTGCGAAATTCAATCTAAGTTGTTTAATGTCTGAACGTAAGCAAATTCTAGAACAATGGGGTTTACAACCTGAGGAATTATAACTAACACCGTATCACTTCGTACAAATTGTTCACCTATATGGTTTTTCCAATGAGGCACAACATATAACAGATCATTTCTTGACAAAGTATGAAATTCCCACCTCTATCGAAGGCACCCGAAATGCTGGATGATTCACTCGTAAGTCAGGAAGAGCTTCCCTATTTCCCATAAAAGATGAAAAAAATGATGGATCATTTGGATTGTGTACAGTGATGCCAGAAGCCTGAAAATAAGAAAATATACTTGGTTCACTGTTATTTTACATGCTATCGGACTTTGTTCAAAATATTCAATTCACCTTGACAGCATCCGGAACATGAAAGATTGGCATCCGTCTTGCGTTTCGAGCTTTAAGCATAGCTTTGAAAATACGCGTATCCGCATTTCCCCATTGTTTAGAGGGTCTATATTTTCGGAACACCATCCCTGAAATCGACTATTGGCCATTTCCAAAAAGCGAAGAAATTTATTGGGAAAAGCGAAATGTTTGAAGCTGTAAGGTTCTCAAGAAGTTAACAATCTTCTTCGAACAAAAAGAAATACCGTAATACTGAGGAAGAAGACCATTCTATCCCATACAGTGCTCCGATGGTCACCTTATAGTCATCGCTCTTCAGAAATAAAGGATTTGGATATTTGTCGCGCTTTTACATGCGTATATTCATTTTCTTCTTTAAAGGAGATAAAATTAAAAAGATGGCGCAGTAACCAATAATATGAATGGGCTAATCGTATGGTTTGTCGGATCATAGATGCTAAAGACTATGCCCAGCAATTTAGATTTCTAATCAGTTAAAAAAGAGCTCAACTTTCAACAAAACCAATACTCTCAGAGGTAGACAGTTTTAAAGCACGTTAATACCTTTGCAGAGATATAAATTTAGGGGTGAAATGTAGTTGGGGCGGTGCTCAGCCTCCTACTTCTGGGTCCTAAGAACTAAGAATTAGTCTTAGAGGATCTGTGAGCTAAAGTTACTGAGAAAAAAAGAAGTAGTAGCCTCAAGAAATAAGAGCACGACAGTGTCAGTGTCTCCCAAATACATTTTCCCTTAAATTCAGTAGCCACATACCTCAATCCGAGGAAATAGAAAACTGTGCAGAACCACGAAGCACTCCGATTCTATCTAGCAAAACCTTTTAGTTCATTTTGTTTTCAACTAGATTGTCAGGATAAAATGTTGTAATTTGGGGGGGTTACGCTCAGTGGGGCTCATATTTATCGAAGGAAATAACCAAATCAATCGGGCCCCTAAGGCCTAAGCATTACTCGTAGACTCTTAGAGGATTTATGACATGTAAATTAAAGTTACTAAGAGAAAAAAGAAAGAAAGAAGAAGTTACAAAGAGAAAAAAAAAGTAAGTTAGAGCGGATTCCCAAGACAAGATCCTGCTCTCAGATCTAATACGAATTCAAAAGAAAACAATAAAAGTACCCTCAACCTCGGATCTGACGTCGCTGGAGTATTCCAGGAGTCTAAAGTGACCAACTGCGCGCTCCGGGACACACCTGTCACGGCGCCTAGGTCTTGTTACGGCGGTTGAGTCGCGGTGCGGAACGATAGAGCACAGCAACCTCGCCATCCATGGATTTGGAGGGGATGATGTTAGTGAGCAGACGATCGGGAACGTTAGACATAGGGGTCAGTTCTCGCACATTTTGAGATATGTGAGAAGAAATAGTTTGGTAGGTAGTTTGTGGACTTTGCATGACTTTCTCTACTCTCTTTGAAGGCAACACACTCTATGTTGGAGTTTTCCCACTGATTGGGTTGAGGATGTAGATCACGAGTCTGAGCGCTCAATTCCCCGTGACTGTCCTGGAAAACGACGTGAGAAACTGCCTCTTGTCGGTCGAATTTTCCTGCGAGACACCTAAGAACATGTCGCGCTCAGACCGATTCTGCGATATGCGTCGTTAGGAACTTCGATGCGGAAGCCGTCTTCCGCGCCGTTTTTGAGGACAATTAGGAGGAATTGAGGTTGATCTCGCTCTCGTTATCTACATTCTTAACCCTATCGTTTCGTGGAAAGATCTCAACGTCGTCAATTCCGTATTATTGGTTCTAGTGTTTCTTCGAGGTCCTCTTTACTAGGTTTCAGTGTTTTTTTTTTCGAAGTCCTTATTTTACCTTATTTGATATGAATAGTTTTAAAAAAATGTATTTATTCCATTATGGCGCATGTATTGATGTGTATATGAAACAGTTGTTAGTTACACCATGCCATTTGTTTCATGGAGAGTATACAAGTGTCATCATTTGGGGAGAAAAGTAGTCGGATGGAGGGCACTCAGTGTCGCGCTTATTTCCCTATGCTCAGACTTACTTTTTTCTCTTAGTAACTTTAGTTTACATGTCATAAATCCTCTAAATATAATGCTTAGGCCTTAGGGCACCGATTGATTCAATTTTTTACCTCGAGAAATAAAAGCGCCACTTAGTGCCCTCCACTAGATTTTGCCCATCAGTTGAACTACGTTTTTCTTTTTTTTTTTTGTTTTAGTAATGTCTTAGGTTCAGAACGACGTGAAGCACGGTGCAGTTGCGTAAGCGGTTGCGCTCGGAGCGGTGGAGCGCAGCGGTTAGGATTCACTGAGGACCCCTCCAACCACCGTTGATGCAGTTCGCGATGGTCCCACCTCGATTCCAACCGGTATCTCCACCGCACCGCTTCGAGAGCAACCGCTTACGCAACTGTCCCAAAAAAAAACCCCCTTTTTCCAAAAAAAAAAAAAAAATTTCTCCTGCGTTTTGACCCGACTATATCAGTGTTGCTTTTATCCCGTGTATGAATGCGTTTCTATTTCTTTCAAAATTGACGAATGTTATATTGTTGCTAGAATCAGCAGATTTTAAGAATTACCCTGATAGACTTGTGTATGCGCGCAAAACCTACATATTATAAGATCTAAATAAGAAATGACGAAAGAATGATACACTCGAGTCGAAATGACCTGAGCTTGTATCCAATAAGATTCTTTCAACTGGATAAACACGCTCCACTAGAAAAATATATCTTGGATGGGTACATTGGTGTCGCGTGGAAGGAAGAAATCTTCACATACACCAGGTAAATTGGAACCATTCAGTGCTGTGCTAAACGACGCGTAGGAGGTCCCTGGATAATAGATTACCACCACATTTCCTATTTTGTTTTCTTCACGATAAAAACAGATGGAGGCGAATGAATTCGGATGATTATTTAAATGTTTGAGGCCCAACAAAATTTCGATAGCGAAACAGTGGATTTGATAAGTGTAAGATTTGGACAATGAAGTCATGTTAGTTGATCCAGAAGATCTTCTTCAGTTCTACAGTCCTATGGCACTGTTTGGAGTTTATTTCTGTCTATTTCCATTGACTGATGAGTTTAAATGGTATGGGTATGGATGATCAGTATTGGTGTTGAGTAGAAGACATCTTGTTCAAGGGGAAAAATATAGTTGAGGGGAAGAGGGGGAACTCAGCACTGCTCTAATTGAGATGTACTTTTTTTGAGCGCAAAAACGTTCATGGAGCACAAAAACTGTTTCTGAATGAGAAATTGTTTCCATATTTGAGAAGTCATAGGTTCATCAATTAATGGGTCAATCTCTGAAAGTGAGTAGTTGAGTCTATCGAAGCGTTGAACATTAAACATTGACCTTAACATTAACCTTAAGCATTAGCCTTCGAGGATTTTTGACATTCTGGCTACTAAGAGAAAAAAAAGGAAGATAGAGCTGACACTACCAATGTGGTGATTACACCAAACTATGCAAACATGCATACTGAAGATGAATAGTTAAGTCATATCATGAGGTACTTTCAACGAAACCGAAAACGGCTTGAGAGTTGACCTTTCCGCAATCCGAATTTGACATTTGAGAACCATCTTCATGCTCTAGGAGCCTTTTTTGCGCTCTAAACTACAGTTTGACTGGAGCAGTGTTGAATGCGAACCAACTAGATTTTACCTTAGAGAAGCTATTTCTAAGGAATGAAGTAGCTATGGTGACCTATAGTGAGCATAACTAGAATATGGTCGAACCTCCTTACGTTAGGTTTTAGACGAACATACTAACAACCAGTAAGAAACATGGCAACAACACTTTTAGACAGTTCCTCATCCTTTAAGCAACTTTATCATGCAAATTCTCATCAACACGTATTATTATCAAATATTTTATATTTCTTCAGAAGTTATATATTTTATCTTTTTAGAAAAGTACATGCGTCATTACCTATACTTGCCTAGCTGCCACGATGCGCGTTCAGCAGAACGAAGGACGAGGTTGACTGCGTTAGAACAGATGCGTCGCGGTCAGCAAGGCAAATACAAGTACCAGCGGGCATAGACAGAAACAATATGAAATACTGATCCCGTGAGAAGAAATCAGAAAACAAATATTGAAATGGGAATGGAAATGTGGAATATTCTAATCTTGTCTATGAAGGCACACAAATGAAATACTCGTAAAATATTCCACAACAACGAAATATCCGTTGCTCAACGTTGATCGTGGCAATTAACCAACAAAGTGTAACGACTCCGTTCGTCTACTGGGGCGCAATTTTGTTGTTTTTTCCGGACGGCACAGGAGCGGAGCTGCTCACCGCTTCTTCACCCATGCTAATATCATCTGGTGGTGTCAACGGTCGTGCTTGGGGTGATCGCACAAACTTTCCAACAGTAGACGGTCTACAAGGTTCGTATTAATTTACATTACGTAAAAATTAAGCAAAAAAAAATTGAAGCGACATCCCACCTAGTACTAGTGACCGCAGCTGCAATGCTGCTTGTCGTGATAGGACGGTTCGTGGTTGTTGGTTGACGATCAGTGCTTGTAGAAGCACTTGAGTGCTGTGAAACTTGGGTGGGGTCCTGAGAATCGTCGTTTTGGAATGAGCTTTCCGTTGTATTCTTGTTCTCTGCTGTTTCTGACTGTGATGATTCGTGAGTGGATATCGTAGAACTGAAAAAGAGCAGTATGGGGATTTATTACTCCTAACACCCGTGCGACCCTCAAAGTGAAAATACGCGTTGTCGTCAAAGTTTATTATAGATCTTCAGAAAAGAAAAGAATATGCATTTTGCTTAAACACTCATGAGATAAGAAAAAATCGAATGCGAATACGAGTATAGAAATGAAATGAGAATTGAATATAAGTTGGAATGAACTTTGAATCTCTTATTACCTGTGTGAAGACGGTTTGGAACGATCTTCGTTGTGCGTTTGTGCTTCCGGGTCAGGATCCGATTTAGAGCCACTTTCTCGAGGTGAACGTACTTCTGCTCCTTGAGAGACCCTGGATACACGACGATGTTGCAACAGAACCCCGTTGCCTGTTATTGCGCCTGAAATATCACGGCTACCAGCTTTGACGAGCAGACAGAGACAACAACGCTGATAATTTGCAGTTAATACGTACTTCCATTTGCTCCGTTCAAATTATTAGTAGCTGTGAATGCTCGTTCTTCTTCGAGTCGTTTCTGTCTTGCTTGCTCCATTCGCTTCGACCTACTTTTCGTTTTAGCCAACATTTTCCACTTTGTTATCGCTTTTGTTACTGTTTGGAATGTCCTGAATGAAGAATTTCAATGAAGAAAATCATCTCGGGATTTCTCTACAACAATAATGTTACTACCAATGGAACGTCTAAACCGGCATATCTCGAAATTGACGATGATGGGATCTCACCGCGACAAGACGGGGTTTGAGATGGAAATCACAAGTATGAGAGCTTTGATGCACATTTCCTTCTTATTGTTCTGAGAAATGTGGGAAATGGCCCTGCCAATCGAACTTCCCTACGAGCCACCTAACAACGCGTCACGTATGCGAGTGCAGGGAGACGAGTCGCGGACAATCAATTGGCTGCTGACGCTCTCTCTCTCTCCCGCTAGCAGACGTGGGGCGTACGCCTGCACTTGCAGATGTGGGACGTTACAGGTGCTTCGTAGGAATATTCGACCGACATGGCCGTTTCTCACGCCGTTTTTCAGGACAATTGGAAGAAATTGAGCGTGATCACGCTCATGCGAATGATCTACACCCATGACCCCACCTTTTCTTTTGCTAGGGAGACCCCAACACCGTCACCTTTCGTGTTATGTTGGGTTCAAGGAAAATACATATATTTCGTAACTTTAAATTACCCATGACGATAACAGTTGTAAAAGGAAAAGTGGATCAGCTTAGAATGAACAAAACCTATGGTATGTAAGAATAGTTTTGGCAGTTATCTTAACCAAGGTGTATTCTAGCAAATAAATATGTCCCAGCGACTAGGCGAATCTACGATCGTCAGAAAAGCAAAGGAGGTGTGCAGAAGATGTGACAAGTTGTCGTAACACGACTAAAAAATGGAATGCAGATGGCGGCGCTACGTTCAAAGGTCGGAACGGATTTCCATTAAGAGTTACTGTACATTATAACAAGTTTTCTTGGAGTTTAATATCAATTTCGTTCATCCGAACTGTGTCAAATTCATCTACTGTACCTGTTACACTAATAAATAGCGACATTCAACAATGAGTTCGGTATTTAATGCTTTCAATCAATAAACTGTTTGCGAGTTCAAAATGAAAGCATGGAATATTTCGCTTCTGAGATTTGAGTCTTTGACCTACACCATTGCTCAAGAACAATATAAGGAAATAATATCGAGAAAAAATGATCGAGAAAGTGATCGAGAAAAAAAAACAACATAAGCGAAACAGCTCCGTAAAATAAAATGATAAAATAATTGCTCTTACCGTGTACTCAGCGGTTTCTCAATAACATATCTGGCAACATTCGTTCCAGCCAAACCGTGTTCAATAACGTCGGCTCCAATTTGTTCCTCATAGTCGGTGACTCTTAGACCAAGAGGGCTCTTGCTTATCAGCTAAATTAATCTCTTATTTTATTTAGTGTTTGAAATCAAAGTCAAGGGTTAAGCAATTTATAGAAGATACTTACGACAAGAACCAGTAAACCAAAAGTGGCGCTATATACCAGAATAGTCAGCGTACATAAAAGTTGAACTCCGAGTAAAGTGAAGTGGCCCGAATAGAGCAGACCCGCGAGGCCATTTGTGGCACCAGACTAAACACTTTTTATCTGACTACATTTATGCAGTTCCGCCGATTTGCTTATTCCAAAGGAAGTGCCGACGAGTTGTTTTACGTCAGCAAGCCTTGGAAAAGAAAAAAAAAAGAAAAAAAAAAGAGAAGAGTCCTGGAAAAGTGAGAATCAGTCGGGATAAAAAGAATAGAGAGATTCCTACAAAGGCCTGAGACAATGCCAATTTTCGAATGTCAGTGCTGAGAGAACGTAGAGGACTACATCTCTCTCTCCTCTCTCCCTCTCTCCCTCTCTCTCTCTCTCTCTCTCTCGGAACCGCGATAATGCTGCTGTGATGGGAAAAGACGCAAACTTAACCCGAAAAAAGTTTTTTGCGCTTGCACGATTCGTGCAAAACAACCTGAAGCCTGGCGCAACTCCGTAATCGGTTGCGCTTAAAAGTGGTGGTGGGACCCTCATTAATCTCGATTGCAGCTCGATTGGAGCTAGTCATGATCCTATCTCAAGCACAACCGTATCAGGCTTCAGGTCATTTTGATCCAACAGTACGTGGGTGTACCAAATGCTTAACGTTCTTAAACGTAAGGTAGCTTTAGTGATTCTGATGAACTTACCAAATATCGATCCTTTTCACAAAAGATACCAACAGCAGCCATGCCCCATATAGAGGACGTGAGATGTATGGGCACAATTCCAACAGGATCATCCACTTTAAATCGGTCCAACAACGGTAGTACTGAGATTGAAAATGCCGATGAGACACCGCCGATTATAAGAGCATGCCATGGACGTGAAACAGCGCAAAGTGCTGGAATAATCCACGCATTTGAGAGGACACTTTCGAACGCAGTAGAACAAATCGATTAGTTCTGACCTGTGATTGATACGATCGACGACAGTATACCATTGATTAGGAAATTTACTTGTAGTTTCTTTGTTTTCACAAAGCTTATCACTATTGACGTCGCGCCTCCCCCAATAGAGCTCATAATCGTAGCAACAGCCGCTCTGAAAAAAGTTTATACTGACGCTCACATACAGCACAAATTTATAGTCGGATAAAAACGACATGAAATGCGGTGTAGTTACGTAGGCGGGAATAATGCACACTTAAACACTCAGGTAACTGATTTCAAGCCTCAGATGTGACGTTATCAATGTTCGGTATATGTATAATACTTGAATAAAACTATTGACCTCATCACTCAGAGCTTACAGGCATCACCCCACGAATCTGAGGTGGTACGGATTTCAGGTGGAGTATTCGTATACGGGATAGTGGATTATGGAGAGGAGGTGATTTTGTCCATTTCTTCCTAATTGCCGTAGAAAACGGCCCGGAAGATGCGGCGCGTGCACAACGCTGGCGTGCTTCAATCGAACTCGTTGTAGAAAATAGTGCGCCGGAACGCTCGAAGCCGTATCTTCCGGACCGTTTTCTACGGCAATTAGGAAGAAATGGACAGAATCACCCTTCTCTCAATAATCTACGGTCCCGTATACGAATACTCCACCAGTAATCCGTACCATCCCAGATTCGTGGGGCTCCTTTAAATGTCGTCGGCCATAAAACTCCCGCTACTATTTATTTGGGTATACTGTCGAAACACCAAAATCTATGAGAAAAAACCAACAAAAAAAAGAACTGGTGGAAGTACCGGTGTGTGTTGTGGTCGGAGTTCAACACGGAAGTGAAAGCTCTTACCTGGCACCAAGTCTCCATCTTCCACCTGTGATCCCCCAAACTGATCCGGCATTGATACCAAACCATCCCCACCAAAGGAGGAACGTTCCTTAAGTGTTCAATCCCGAATGAAGTTAGTGAATGGTTGAAACGAAAGAAAGAAAAAAAGCAAGAAACTATTCAGAGCAACAGTGATTTGCAATTAAATTATAATTTAAAATTAAAATCATAGTATTATAATTACAAATCGAATTAATTATACTTAAATTATGGTGTTTACTTTCGCTCAAACAATTGCATTGAACATTTGGTTAGGGATGGATAGGAAGGGAGAGAGAGAGCGCATAAGAGGTAAAGAAAGGGTGTGGGGTACTGCGGAAGCGTTGCGGTTGTCAGAGCAAACATAAGTGGTGGTGAGTAAAAAAAAGTTAAAGTTTCATGGTAGCAAAAACCTGTAGAAATATCCTTAACAGAATTTAAAAGAACAAAAATTAAGTAACTAGTGAATGACTTTTAATTATCTACGTCTCTAAGCTTAGTGAATCGTACAAATAAATTTTTAGAACGTAAATTACCTAGCAAAGCGTTGGTAGGTGAACTCATCTGATGAACGCTATCCTCATTGAAACGATTCCGTCGTGGTTTAAGGTAAACGGTTGCGATTAATCCAATAATACCCCCAACCATATGCACCTGGAACGTTACGAGTGATGAGATCCGAGTAAGCACTTCACAAGTCCATTTTTCTGTTGTTATTTTCAAATTATCATCGATGCGGAACCGAAAGGCACTACTCCTCGGTGCAATATGAAAATAAAACAATAGCAGCGACCCGCAAATTAAAAAGAAAAAAAAAGAGATGAAGAGGAGTGGATACAGTATACAACAGTTGCTAAATTTCATGCTAGAGTCGAATAAGGACTACATGAAGCTCGGCGCAGTTGCGTAAGCGGCTGTGCTTGAAAGCGGTTGGGACCGACTTGAAATCATCGCAAAATGAATGAAAACGTTAAATAATTGGAAAAAAAAACTTTTGACACACTTCTTCTTCAGAAAAATCAAAAACAAGTGAAGTTAAGTGGAAATTAAGTGAACTCACAGCAGAACATCCAGCAAAGTCGACAACTCCGAGTTTGTAGAAGAAACCCTCGCTGTCCCAGACCCAATGAGCTGGTAACGCCTGAAGTATGGATTAAGCTACAAAAACGTTAGAATTCATGCGCACTCAGCGTTATAAAATTTCATTGATTGATTGATTAAATTGATTGTTGAGACCATTAATTTCAACCCATTCACCTCAATTAAGAATCATTTGAGGTTTAAGAACGCGTATCTAACCAATACAGTGACTTGCTGGGCCTAGCTAATGTGTCAAGTCAGTGTTTTCTTTTCTCCCAGGACATTCCGGCACCAATTTATCGAGTCCGGAAAGATGATGAGCTTAGATGGCACTGGCATAGCTTCGAGCTCTCGTCTTGCAATCGCAACCTAACCTTTTACCGACTGCGCTACGGGCACCTCTCTGGCTTTCAGCTGTAGAGTTCAGTAGGCATTCATTTGCAGAAAAAATATACCGCTAGAAAAAAAAGCGTGAACGCAGTGTTGTGACGCGCGAGGCTATTCTCTTAAAAAAACATCACGAGGAGAAAATGTAAATGTACCAATTTTCTGATCGAGGTTAATTGTACAGTTTTTTTGTTGCTTAAATCCCTACAGATTATATTTATTTGCAAAAAAAGAGAGAAATTGTCGGCCACAGCTGATGCTGTGGGATGTTTTCATACTTTTCAGTTTGTATTTTTTCTCACCGCAGTTTTTCTAATATTACAACAGTCAATTGGTACGTGCGCGTCACTGTTCCGCTGAAAATTAAAGGACATACTATGACCATGACGGATTACTTCACTTTTAGGCTGCAGAAAAAGGAGTATTCGCTATTTTAACCCGTTTAGTATTCGTCAGTGAGTTTTTTTTTTAGATTTTAGTCACACCACAACATCCGCAGAGGAACGCATTTGGTTTCAAGGGAATTCCAGGCCGTGCAGAACTGATAATCCACCTTTAAAAATTATTCACGATTTCATTTCCAATAAATCACACGATCTTCCCTTGCTGACTAATCTGAACACATCAAGAAATTAGAACAATGAACTCTCAGCTGGATAGCCGAATAATTTTTGAGTAAAGAGAGAAAAACGCGGAATGAAACTGCTCGAAGCGGTTCACACTTCGTTGCAAATTATGTCACCGGAGTCAATTTTATGCAAGGAAAAATGTGAAAGAGTGAACGCTTGTGAAGACTGCTCACAGGTAACCGCAAGAATGCCCTAAGAAGTTAGGCTTATCCAGTGGATATGCCTAAAGGATGACACCAACCTCAGGAGTGCGAGGCCTAATTTCCTAATATATGCCTGTGGGCGAATGGCCAGCTGCAGAGCTTCTATAAAAGGTTAGGGAAAAATTAGTGGATTCAGGAAACAGCGCATTACGTTCCTGTATTCTTTGCTTTGGTTTTCTGTGATAGGAGGAACATCGCGCTCACTTCTGTTGTTCTTGAAGAGTTCCGGATAGATTTAGTGACGAAAGATCGTGAAGACAAGTCGTACACGAAGCGAAGGTATGTAAAAATTTAATTTTTGAAGTTCTAAGTTTTCCTCGTGTCTCTGTACGAATTACACTTTAGAAAAATAAATAAACTTAATCAAATTAGTAAACAAAGATCTATATTCACCTTTTCAGGTTGTTTCCATAGATCCAGAAAAACCCATAGGAGATGAAGATCGAACAAATGATGGGAGACGGTCATCCAGAAGAATATGACTTTGATGTTGATGAAGATAGGACAGAGGAGGAAATTGCGCTTCCCGTCCCAATGGAAGCTGACCAAACAACTTTAACGCTGCGAGAAATTTTGCAACGGCTCATTAAATTGGAGGAAGCACAAGAAATGATGCTAGAAATCCTGGAACGGCTTGAGGAACAACTTTTGCGAAAGGAGGCTAAGATGAGATGGTTTGAGAATTCAATAAAAGAGTTACTTCAACGCGTTCCTCCAGAGAATCAGAGTAAGTTTTTGAGGGGTACGGTTGTATCTAGGAAGAAATATTCCTAACGAAAATCTCTTGAAGAAATTTTTTGCATGAGAAAAAATAATTAGAGTAGATATTACATTATCAAATGAAAAATTACTTTTTTAGGTGATTTGGAATAAAACAATACCTGATCTGTGCACTAATGGAGGTAACAAATATGAAAAATTGGCCAACTGATTTGTTCAAAACACGTGACGAGCGGTGGAAGAAAAATAATAGCTAACTCTGATTGCTGTTGGTTTATTTAAATTTAATTTTTATTTGTGGTGTGTGAATTCCACTCATGTATGTATGTATTCAAATAATAAATAATAATATTAATAAATTGTGCTCAAATCGTGTCTTTAATTGCAGACATAAAAGGATATCAAATTCGAGGAAAATATTAATGTTCACGTTCACGAGTTCACGCCATAGACGTAATGCGAAAAATCTCCTACACTGTATAAAGATATTAATAACTGAAATTAAAATTTCAAATTAAAAAAAAAACGAGGTAAAAAATAACGCATTTTAGAAATAGCTCGAAAATTCACGAAATGTTTAAACTAGAAAGATTTAATGATGACTGAAATACTTGGTTTTGAGTAACTTTCAACAATGTCGTCCAATAAAAACAAATAGCCTCATTAAATGAAAAAAATTCAAGAGAAACAGCTAGTTGACAATTTTCCCCTGATTAATATTATAATCACTTCTATACACTAACCTGTATTAAAATCAAATAGCCTCATTAAATGAAAAAAAAAATTCAAGAGAAACAGCTGATTCACAATTTTTCCCCTGATTAATATTATAATCACTTTTGTACACTAACCTGTATTAAAATCACCAGACATCCGAGTAAAATGTACGATTTTAATTTGGCTCGTTCTGCTACTGCTCCTGAAAAAGCGATAGTAATTAAATAATAAACAATACACAATACAAGAATAATTTTAAAAATACTAAAATTTTGCCAACAGCTTATTGTTTTGCCGGTTCATGGTATAGGTTACACAAAAAATAACATAAAAAATAATTAGGTGATACTAAACGATTACGATTTGATTACGTGAGTACTCTAGAATTTTTGTTTCACAGCTGGTTAAGCGATATTTTTTTCTCGAAGGACGAAAACAACAAAGTGAGCACTACCGAACATAGACAGCATTAATGGAATTGGGACCTCGCTAATTTTTTTTCTTGTTGCTGTTGAGACCTAACTGGGATGCATGATTTATTGATCTATTGAAGGAAGCAACCCGCGCAGGCATTTACTTTGGTCCTGAGACCGACACAAGTAAGACCAGACTTATAAGGAGTACTGTAGATGACGTCTTAGGTACATGATACTGTAGATGGAACATCTGTATCATCTACAGTATCCGCGTAACTACGTACACTGCTACCCAAGTGGAGTCATTTTTTAAATAACGAACAGCAATAAAACCCCAGTGATTGCGTGGCAAATAATGGTAATACTGATAAGTAGTTATGTTCTAGTGTGAATAAATAATTAAATTAATTGATTAAATTAAGTAAAATAGTTAAAAATTAAACTAACAAATAATTATATCCTAATATTGAATTTTAAGCGGGTGCAGCGCAGTCGGTAAGAGGTTCCGCTGTTACTGCACGATCAATCGATGGTTCGAGACCGCCCCAGTGACAACCAAACCTATCATCCCTACGGGACCGATAAACCGATGGTACCAGACGTGTCTGGGAGGATTAAACAAACATTGACTTGACACATAGGTTACACCTCACAGTTAGTCAAATTTTGCGGACTACATGCGCTTTCGTAAACCTTTAAGGGTTATGGATTGAAGAAGACGCGTTGGCAGATCCCATTACACCAGATCCCTTATTCCCTTTTATTATTCTTTATTGTCTCTTATTGAATTTCGCTCACATAGTACATTTATTACGGACATAAAGGATATTGAATGAGACGAAAAAGTGACTGCATTCGCGTTGGACTTCGAGTGTGTAATGAGAAAAATCTCTAGTATATAAATAAATAAATAAATATATGTGTTTGGCTGGACGCTTTTATCGCCACGTCCCACGGAATGTGATCCTGGACAGACAGGAAGCGTGGTCGAAGCGACTATGGTCCCATCGCTGCGCTATGTCACTCACTATCGTATCAATACGTCTACGACATTGGTTCCCATTGAAAAACGGATACTCTTTGAACGGAACATCCACCCTTTGATTAGATGAAGAGTATTAAAATTCTTTTCAGGAGAACATTCAAGATTTTTCTCAAGTACAATTGTCTAGAAAAATTTAAAATGGTCCAAGGCGAGCAACGGAAATCTATGGGTCCCACGAGTCGAGTCTTACATCTAGTGGGACTCAGCAGCAGTATCTTCGTATCGTTTGTTCTTACGTTACCGCTTCCCCTGGGGCCTGTATTTGGAGCGCTTATGTGCGATCAATGACACATTCGTAAGTGTCAGCGACAAAACGTATCGATAAACGTAAGCGTAGTCGCAGCGACAAAGTCTGAATGGCATACTTTCATGCTTCGAAAATTTTTTGGAAAAAGCGCATACGTGATCCTCCGAACCCATTTGTTGAGCTTATTGCCGTAGAACTAATTAAAACCCCAAGATTTCAGGTGGAGTATTCCAACGAGATGGAGACTACGGAGAGAGAGGATTCCGTCCATTTCTCCAATTGCCGTAAAAAACGGCCCGGAAGATGCGGCGCCGCACAAGACGGGCGCGCTCCAATCGAACCTCTTGTACGAAATGGTGCGCCAAAACGAAGCAAGCCGTATCTTCCGGGCCGTTTTTTACGGCAATTAGGAAGAAATGGACGGAATCACCCCCCTCTCCGTAGTCTCCCATCCTGTATACGAATATTCCACCTGAAATCTGCACCACCTCAGATTCGTGGGGTGATGCCTTTAATCTACTATTTATTGAAATTGCGCTGGCAAAAAAAAAGAACTCTGGAAATTTCCACACTTTTTTTGTGGAAATAATTGGAATTGACACGGTTTGATCCCTAAGTCTTTTTCGGTGATTGAGAGCAACATACTTTCTTTTCTAGGAATTATTCTAGGATTAATAATTTTCTTCTAAGAAATTCCCACTTCAACTGCCTCATAAATAAAAAAGAGGGGGATTTGAAGTGTTTTTTCTAGCACACGTTGAATTTACTTCTTTTATTGTGGATGTGATAGTAACGCCGAGCAAAAACGATAAAAATCCCTTCAACATAACGACACAACGCGCATACGTGGAGCTATTTTGCCACAAAACAAAGTTGTTACCTTTAATTACGGGGTATGATGGTGGAAGCAATTTGTGACCATTATTTATGACTGCTTTCCAGAAAACGATTAGATCGAGTGCGGTCACGAGGAAATCATCGTGTAACATATGATATACGTAAGAAGTAATCGATCACTCATTCATTCGATCTGGTCATTCGGCGGTCGGGATTTTTCAAAAAGTCGAGTATTCATCGACCGTAGTCGAGTATTCGTATGAACTCAAATTCAAATAATTTCGAAAAAGGGGAATGTTTTAGGAAGGATTTTCCTGCTCTTAAAGGATAAAGGATAAAGTTTTTGGCGTTAATCAATTCGCTTCTGGATGCGCCGCCACGTTCACTTCAATTCGGAATCGTTTGAGGTTTATGAATGTGTACCTGGCCGATACAATGACTTGCGGGGGATAGACGATGTGTCAAGTCAGTGTTTTTATCCTCCCAGACAAGTCTGGTACCAATTTATCGACCCCGGAGGGATGAAAGGCTTGGTGAATTGAGGTGAGCGTTCCCGTTCTTATTACATGGAAATTTTCTTCAAACCAAATGCAAATTTCATGTTATCTTGAAAGGTTCGTCCAGAACAGTTGGGAATTTTTCTGAGCTAGTGATAAATTTCTGTATAGCAATGATTCGTTTTGCGAGATGATGCGAAATCTGCGGATATCATAAAAATAAAATACTTTCCTAATATAATTGGAAAGCTATGCATCTGAAGCTATTATTATTTTATTTATTTTTATTTATTTTAGCTAAATATTTCCTTTCGAGTGCAATGGAAGGATCAGTCGGAACCTTATTTCCAGATCCACTTATTTGAATGTCCGAAGTTTCTAGAGAAGAATGAATCCATGAAATAAATATGATATGATTATAAAATTAAATTAAATTACATGCAGGAATAAAAGAATGCAAATTACGAATATATGTAACGCTTAGTTATTTTTCATTAGGAGTTCATCCGAAAACAGAAGTGTACAGGCGCCGATAATTATGTTTGCGAGGATGAACGCGATACGTGTTTGACTTCGGTGCATTTGGATGTCTTAGACAGACAACGTGTGCGGGTCCGCGTTGCGGCGGTGCGGACGAACATGAACATCTCCGGGTATATGGGCTTCAGATTTAAAATAGAATATAAATTTTAGATTTAAAATAATGAAATTAAAACTATAGATTTAAAATTTTGGTTTAGTTTTGTTAAAGACCTTCAAATTTTTAAATTAAATCTACACATGTGCAGTCTTTTTTGTGAAACACCACATGAACTTACCGGATACAATAGTGGAAGCGGTTGTTGCTAAACTTAGCTGAAAAAGAAAAGCTGCATAGGACCATCCTTCCTCATTTACAGAAGTCGGATCCCTGGAATATATATGCAAGATTGGTATTTATTTGCTTGAAGCAAAGTTAACAAGAGTCCACCAACCTTGTCGGATCGTAGAAGAATCGTCCGAATCCTATGAAACTATTTCTGAAGGGTTCGTAATCCCCATAGCTGAGCCCATAACCAATGCTCCAATAAGACAGGCCACCAAAAACGACATCAACAACATTTTTCACCATAATGTTCACCTCATCTTTAGCGGATACACTTCCTGATTCGAGTAAGCCAAAACCTTAAATGTAATAATTCTTTTATACTGATTTTACTGATTTTATTTCCCCCAGTAGAAATCACCACTCTTCTTTAGAACCCAGTGTATAGTTGGTTCCAAATGGTTTCAACCGCATGACCGCGATGCGTCTTCGATCAGGTTAGGGCAGATAGAGGAGAGAGTATGCGGCAAGCAGAGACAGAGTATAAATTACAGCAAACGCGCCGCGGTCACGTGGCGGTTGGAGAGTACTATGTCAACTACGGATACTGTATCCATATGGGGTAGTTAGTCTTGGTCGGTCTAGGTACTAGTAAAGTGTTTAGAATAAAGAAGGATGAACTTGAAAAATTTAAAGTTTTAAAGTTTTAGGAAGTTTTAAGAAGTTTTAAGAAGGATAATTTCAAGGAAACAAGGAAAGGTCATAATATCCGACAAGACACGATCTTTACAATTGGCAAGCGTTGAATCTCCTCAAAAAAATAAACAACGCGGTATTCCGTCCTTAATTTCAAAATTATTGAAAAGAAAAAGACTTTTTTGAAATCCAAAATACATTCTTCTTTATTTTCTACGACCACTTTTCATAATTCATATATTTGTAGGCTTTCAATACCAGTATTCCAAAATTTACTTATCGGAGAAGAAAAAAAACTCCTCCTTGGCAATTAAAAAAATATTTTGTTTATTTATTTACCATTATTATTAATAATTTATGGAAATTAACGAGAACACTTCTAGAGAACGATGAATTCTCCTCACGTCACTAATAATTACGGTTGAACTTTTTATCATCTTCAGATATCTGATTTTTTTTAATTTTTTTTTCTACTTTCTGTTTTCTTAAATAGTTTTTTCTTTTCCTTTTGCCCATCTTTTTTCTCTTTCCTTTTTTTGCTTGCGAACTTTAATCGACGAAAACTAAGGCAGTAGATTCGCTATGTGTTATTTGTAGGAGACACGTTCGTCAAACCTGAGTGCATCGTAAAAATAATAAAGCTGCTTGTGATAATCCATACAGCATCATCCTGATAGAATTTGTCCACCTCGGATGAGTTTGTCTGTGCCGCGTAGTGGTGGATTTCTAGAAAATTCCGTGGAAAATTTCGTGAAAAGCGGATGATTTTAAATAGAGAAACATTGAAACTTACGGACTATCTGCATAGCAGATATATTTACTGGAGCAGCTTGTGTCATGTTTTCTTAGTGATTCCATTCAGACATGCACATAACCATAATCAGACTGCGAAAAATGTTCTTCACGATATGTAGCCGTTTGATCGAGTAACCATTTATGAAATTATGAAGAGAACATCGTTTTTCTTTTCTCGACACTTTTCCTTCTTCTGAAAGTTTTGACTTTAAAAGCATCACTCCACGAATTTGAGGTGGTACGGATTTCAGGTGGAGTATTTGTATACGAGATGGGAGACTATGGAGATGGAGGTGATTCCGTCCATTTCTTTCTAATTGGCTTAGAAAACGGCTCGGAAGATACACCTTCGAGCGTTCCGGCGCGCTGTTTTCTACAACGAGTTCGATTGGAGCGCGCCAGCCTTGTGCACGCGCCGCATCTTCCGGGCCGTTTTGTTACGGCAATTAGGAAGAAATGGACGGGATCACCCCACTTTCCTTAATCTACGATCCCGCATACGAATACTCCACCTGAAATCCGTACCACCTCAGATTCATGGGGTGATGCCTTTAAGTTGACAAATGTCTCAAGGTATATGGAATTCTTTGCAAGACCTTCAACGTAGAATGAAGAGAAAAATCGAATAGAACATTAGAGAGTCAACAGGGGATAAAATGGTTATGCTAATGATATGATACAAATATGATAGACTTATGTTTACCCGAGGGACTGCGTCACATTCGCAGTAAAACACGCATGGTTTGTTTTTGCATGTTCATCATTAGGCTGAGATACGGTGCTTTTGTCAATGCTTACGAATGGGTAATAATATTCGAATATTCATCATTAGGCACAGCTTCAAGCACAGCTATGAAGAGCCCTGCCAAGCAGATTTTTTTTTAATAATAGAAACCCGAATTCCTTAGTACATTGGTGAATTTTTAGACTATTAATGGAAATATTCGATTTAATGTGCGGGGTTTGCCTTCATTCCAGAAAATAAATAGGGGAAAAAAAACACAAAGCGTCGTATGCTGAATTTTTTCGTAGAAAGTAGCTTGGGAGCAAAAAAAAATAGAAAAAATGAGAAAAAAGAAGTCATATACATGCGAAAAATCAGGTGGAAAAGGAAATTTTAACGGACTGGATGGTTAAAAAAACGCAAGCTAACTCAATATCGATATCATTCGAACATTAGTTATCCTGAGTTGACCCCAAGCTAACGTAATCCTGAAATTTACCGTTGAGTTCATGCTTGCTCGGAATGGTTTTGATGTTTCTGTTACGCAGTTGCTTTGCTTAGAAAAGATTGAAAGTAAGTTGTATGTGTTTTGCGTTAATTGATCCGCTTAGGACACGCTAACGCTTCATTTCTATTCAGAAGCGCTTCAGGTTCACGAATTTATGTACGATCTATGCAATGATTGCACGTGCCAAGCACGGAAACAAGTCAAGTCAGTGTTTTCTACTTATTAGTTGAATAGTCGCAGAGAAAAAAAATCACAATTAGAAAAAAAAAGTGACCTAATCGTGGATCACAGGAAGCGCTCTTAGCCAAACCTAGAATTCGTGCCGATACGGTGCTCATGCAGTCACCGAGAGGTCATTTATAGAAAATATATCTTCACCGTTCCGACCGTATTATGATCATCTCAGAAAATTATGCACGACACGTCCATAATCAGTTCAAAACAATAAATTCTAGCTAATATTCAAGAGTCAACAACAAAAAGGAAATGAATGGAAAAAAATAGAGAAATACATGAATTTTATTGGTAATATTTCAAGAACATCAGCTTTCAGAAGATGTTAGGTCCCATTAGTTCAGTGATCGAATTCTCTACAAGCTAGGCACAGTTCAATAGCAGAACGATTGATTTTCTTTTTTGATTTTGATCTGCCCAAAACAAATCTTTCACATCATAGACCAATTCGTATTATTATTTTCTTTTTTTGTTGCTATTCTCGAAATGTTTGTTTTGTTCTGGAAGCCTCGGAAAAACATTGGAAAAGTTCTTGATGCCAATGAATGGTCATTAAGTTGATAAGAAAAACCAATACATTTTGGAGGAAAATCCAGTTTTTCCCCCAAAATAAGGAGAAATTTTTGAAATTAAGAAAGAAATTTATACAGATAGATATAGATAGATATATTTTATTGGATTTACATGAAGATATTTCGAATTTCTTCCTTTACGGCACTATCCAACCTGTTGGTCTTCTAATGGCTCCGCTACCTTCACTCTGAAAGAATTTACGTCCAATAATCGAAAATGCCTTTTTTTTAGAGACAAGCAAAAAGCCAAAACTATATTATAACTGAATGTAGTATCGAGTTTGATAAGCTGTATTTTTTTCAATTGCTTTTATTTATTATTATTATTAATTTATCTATTATTATATTTATTGTTTATTTTTTATTTTTTTCAACTGCTATGTTATAACTAATAATTTAGCTCTAATCGTCTCCAAAAAAAAGCACTGAAACCAATTTTTTTCTCTCTCCGAACTACTAAAAAGTGGAAAAAGAACGGCGAGCTCAGATGTCATTGGTTATGTTATGAGCAGGTGGAAATTTATTGTAGTTGTTCTTAGTAACGTTGATAAAGTACGATACTTTTCATGAAAACACATTCTAGGTTACAACAGGTGATTTTTCCCCCCATTTGACGTATGATAGTTGAACTCAGTAGAGGAACAAAGCCCACGTTAAAATCCTGGAAAAGAAATGACTTAATAGGTTTTTTTTTGGCCCACCCCCTTTCCAAAACCTCAACGATCACGAATTCCAGTAAAAAACGCGTTGGCGCATCCCAAGTAGATTTAGAGACTTTAGAAAATTATTAATTCCTGACGTAAAAAAGGAGAAAAATCAAACAAGAAGGCATTAGGGAGGGCTCCAGGAGGCAACAAGGAGGTATGGATTCTGGCAAACGATGAGAACAAGGAAATGCTTAGGAAGGAGTAAAAAAAAGACGATATGAATTTACTTACTGATCTATTGATCTAAGGTTTTGCGCGCGAAAGTTCGGGCGGAATGACGGAATCTGAACGCCGCATGCCCACGAGTACCTCTTCCTTAGCACTTTGTTGACTTTTTTTTTTGTCGCAAGTTTTTAACTTCTCAATATTTTTTTTCTCGGGATTTTTACTCTTCGTGGACATTCAAATATTTAGCAGTGTCGAATTCATGTTGATGAAAAATACCACTGAAGAGTCGAAATCCGTCAAAATCAGTGGGATTTTTTTTGGTGCTCCGATCAGCGAAGTGTGTTCACTCGCAAAACCTCATAATCCTGGATTTCTTTTCTGGAACAACGTTGTAATCACGTGATCTCATTTTAACGGCTTTGTACTCAGCGAGACTTTTGCTACTACAATTTTCTTTCCAGCGCATTATTCAGAATTCTGATGAGATGTATGACTCACAGTATCTTTCATATACCGTATATCTTGAAGAGATGTAAATTACCTTAGGGGAAGAATAGATCCAACGTATAAAGTGTCGGAGAATGACGCGTATACTCGGTGAATGAGTGCATTGACCTCTTTTCACAAAGTGCAAAACCGATTGCATCTCCTTATTCGGATATCTTTTCTCCTGGCTTCTTATGGTTCTTTATTATTTTTTTTTCGCATAGGGGCGTGCGTAGCCCAGTCGGGTAAGAGGTTCCGGAATTAGATTTCTGCCCCTCTTTTTTGTGTAACAGTAGGGCTATCTTTATTCTAGGATGGGTTTTGGGATTTCACTGTGATTCTGAATGCAACAAACGCTAATCATGCAGAATTACAGGGAGAGAGAGAGAAATGGGCAAAAATTGAATTTCAAAAAATTAAGGTCATAGAGGTGTCCTAGGAGGAAAACAATGATGAAACCAATAGAAAAGTATGTATAAAGACTACTCATCCTTTACTGAACGAAAGACATGAGAAAAAATCATAGAAAGCCAGAAGAAAAGAGATACAAGTTTTTGGCATACTGTAAGACGAACATTGTGCACATCTCCACCATGCATGCGTTGCGCCTCAGTGTTACATGATTTACATGCGTTAGCAGACTATATATTCACGACTTATTTGTGAAGCAATGGGTTAGGAAAAAATTAAAGGCATCACCCCACGAATCTGGGGTGGTGCGGGTTTCAGGTGGGTTATGCCTATACGGGGTCGTAGATTATGGGGAAGAGAGTGATTCCGTCCACGGCTTCGAGCGTTTCGGAGCGCTATTTTCTACAACAAGTTTGATTGGAGCGCGCCAGCATTGTGCATCTTCCGGGCCGTTCTTTTACGCCAACTAGGAAGAAATGGACGGAATCACCCCCTCCCAATAATCTACGACCTCGTGTAGGCATAAACCACCACTGAAACCCCCCACCACCCCGGATTCGTGGGGTGCCTTTAAACAGATGATTTTGACATCCAAACATGAGCCTAGTTGAAAAATTTTGCTACAGATACTGTTTTGTCAGCAGCCAGTGGGATTAAAAGCTCATACGTCGTTACTTATGTTTGAACGGGCGACCGCAACGCGTTCGCCTGACTCCTGTCGGGCGTGCGTTGTGGCCTTCGGAGCAAACATAAGTGTGTGAATCTACAAAATCCTGATAATAATCGCAAGAGGTCCGTGAATAACGCAAAAATCCACTCCGTATAATAACACTGATAGTGGGGGAATTATATCTATGAAGATTTTGTAGGTGATAGCTCTGTTTGTTTTTTTTCGGCTTTTCACCTACTTTTGCGCATAAATTTCACCTCAAAATCCAATTAACCTCGGAAGGAGTACTTCAAAATCCAGAGAACCTCAGAATCCTTCGAACATCAAAAAGACCGTTACCGTTATGTCAGATAAATTCAGGATAAAATGAAACGTAATGAAGAGGGGAACAGCGTTGATAGTCCTGGAGTGGACTGAAAATCTGAATGTGAAAGAGAATTGAAGAAATAAAGAAATGACTGGTCAGGATGATTAGAAATGAATTCTTTAAAAATTAAAAAAAGGGTTGGAACTCCATTCTTCTCAGCTAAGTACCTTCTAAGCGCATTTAATTGAAGCAATAAACGGATCGTTAGAAAACGTGCACAGTACCAGTATGCGAATGCATCGTAGAGGAAATAAAACTGAGGTTACTGCCTCATAGAAGAACTTACAGCTTTCGTTTTGTTTTGCTTGCTTCTTTCGTTTTGCCGCTATTTCAAAATTCTACAGTAGGAATATTTCTGAGGATTTCTTTGTGCAAAGAATTGGACAGAGTGACTTAGAAATCTGGAGAAGTTGTTGAAGCGAATAAGCTTGCAAATTTTTGCAAACGGAAATGAATAGCGAAGAAGAAATCGACTGAATTCCTTTGCGAGTAAGTGAATTTGTCGCGTCGTGAAGTGAATGAAGTTAGAAAACAACGGAAAACCTTTCGTAGTACGTACGTATATCGATGTCGCTTATGTTCTGATTAATCTCACTTGGACATATCTGAGGAGCGTGGTTGCCATGATACGACGCTCGTAATCTTATGGCTACCTGCATTGTTTAATAGCCTTGTTGTTCATTAAAATTACTTATAATAAAAGAAAATTGTGGGGGAAATTTGTGGAATTTCACTACGATTTATGATCCGATGATGGACAATTTAAGAGGTCTGAGGGTGAAGCGAACCCTGTAGAAATTCCCAATAAACCATAATAAATCCATTTTTTTCCAGTAGAAAACATCTCATCCGGGTAGTACCGCTGTCAGTAGTCAGGATTTTCTTTGCACTTTTAAAAAATCTGCGCCAAAACCCTGCTTAAATTCTCGCAGTGTTTTTCCTTCGTTTTTTTTTGAAGGACATCTGGCTTTATTTTTTCTCTTTGCTTTTTTTCTTGGATAATTACGATCATACTGATTTTTTTCGAGACGACTAGTGCAGGATCTTTGCGATAAAACATGACAGACATGCTGAGATATCCCTAAAAGTTTTTATCGCAAAGTTCTTACAGTAATCTTTTTCCGAGCATCAGTTTGATTGTAATTATCCAAAAAAAGAGGGAAAAAGAATAAAGATATTCTCCGAAAATTAATTTTAATTTTAATCTAAATATTCATTTCGTAACTGTTTCCTTAAGAGAGGATACTTGAAACAGCTCACACACATGTTTACGCAGACGACCGCGACGCGTCCGCCGCAACTCACACACTTCTCCTGCTTGATGCACCACTCTTCTACACTCTGTTCTGTCCCGTTGCCTGTCAGCCTATCGCAAGTACTTACTACTGATTTTTCAAAAGTAGTGGATATTTTTTCTTAGAAAAAAGAACTTTAGAAAGAAAGTTGGAACGCTCGGTAGTGGATGTTACGAAATTCATGCAAAACATAGGATTTCTGAGATTTCTGAACGAGCAACTGATCTCTAAATCTGCTTAGTCTATTTATTTCTCATTTTTGTATTTTTTTCGCCTTAGTTATGTGAATTCTTCAAGATTCTTCCCTGTGCTCAACCTCAATACTCCTACAAGTCCTTTTTACTGCGTTCGAATGACCCTTCAGCCTCATATTAAGGAAAAAAAATAGAAGTTTACGGCTTACAAATGAAAATGAAATGAGACGATTTCGTCCTGTGACCAAATCGTCTTTCTTGTAAACTTCTCAAGTGAAATTATTTATTACTGGACGACCTTATCAAACATTTTCAGACAAAGAGTCCAGAAATTCAGGACAACGAATGGTAGATCATTAAACTTTGATCATCTGCTGGGACATGTTATTAGTTTTTAAGAAAAGTTTTTTAATCGCATGTTATGTTTGTATCGAGGGAGCGAACTGGAAAATTTCTCGTGAATGGTCGGTCAAACGTTAGAAGTAAACACAAAAATCCAATTAAATCTAATTAAAAAGTCGTGAGCGGTGATTTGCGCATATTTTGCTTCTTAAAATATTGAAATAGAATTAAGTTTTACACAGATCTGACATTAACATATGTACTATAACGATCTGAAACAGTTCAAATCAAATACGGATCACAATCGAATAGAGATTTCAAATCAATCCGCATCTTTCTTTGTGCAATTATGCAGATTTCTATTTAAAAATAATGATAATAACTTATGAAAAATAGTAAATGATTGTAGCAAAAAAAATAATAACAGAATTATCATAAAAGGATATGGAACAGGAGAAAAAGAAAAAAAAAGAAAAACATTCCATAGGATATGGAAGAAGAAAATGAGGGAAAACTTAAGCGAAAACTAAGGAATAAAAAATGGAGAAAGCAATGCTGGAAAAAACACCATTCCACTTCAATTACATTAATTACAATTAATTCAATACAATTTTATTCAGTACAATTTTATTGATTGGTTAAGGCAAGCGAAGACCACACCACAAAAGTCTAAAGTCCTGCTTTAGCCGGACGTTCATGACTACATGATTACAGTAATAATCCAATGCCACGTTACACTCAAACACTAACCACCATCAACCATCATCATTAACCATCACTAACCTGATATTGGAGCGGTAGGTAATAGGTTTTCAATAGTTGTCGAAAGCTGGCTGCTTTGCATCACCCCACGAATCTGAGGTGGTGCAGATTTCAGGTGGAGTATTCGTATACGGGATGGGAGACTACGGAGAGGGAGGTGATTCCGTCCATTTCTTGCTAATTGCCGTAAAAAACGGCCCGGAAGATACGGCTTCATTCGTTTTGGCGCACCATTTTGTACAGGAGGTTCGATTGGAGCGCGCCAGTCTTGTGCGGCGCCGCATCTTCCGGGCCGTTTTTTACAGCAATTAGCAAGGAATGGACGGAATCACCTCCCTCTCCGTAGTCTCCCATCCCGTATACGAATACTCCACTTGAAATCTGCACCACCTCAGATTCGTGGGGTGATGCCTTTAAATAGACAAACGAATCCTGCCCTGCCATGGATTTCCCGCTATACGGTAACGGCTGTGAGTTTGTGGCTGAGAAAATAGCTGGCTCCATGCAGGAAACACTACTTGCACTTAAATCAAATAGTCTTCGAAGTCACTATGATGGTGTTGAATGGTGCCGGGAGGAAACACAGCAGAATCGGGGTGGAGTATCCAAATCCCCGTTTATAATAGCGTTTCCGAAGGCTATTGTACGACTAATGTCGTTCCAATGAGCGTTTTAGCCGTTTGAAAGCACTCTATTATGAAATTGACGTGGTCGGAAACCCCAATGGGACCGTAGACGTCTTGCTGTGGATTAAGGAAACCAGCGTGGCTCCGCTCACTTCCTTTAATCGTCGCAAAAAAAAAAACGGTGTCTAAGAAAGGATTCTTTCCTACGAAATCAGTTGCAACGCGGCCCCTTCGTGCCTCCGCCCACGAGCAAGCGTTCAAAGATACATGAGGTCTTCTCAGCGGCTTATTCAAGCGAAACCAAATGAATAGGCTTTTGAGGGGAACGGAGCGTATACAAGAGTGCTCGTTCTAACGCACCTCATAGGAAAAACTCAAAGGAAGAGGCCGTTTTTTTAGGAGGACTAGAGGGAATTGAGCGGGGCCATGCTCATTGCCGTAATCCACAATCCGATTTCTGCAATTTCACCGCGGTTTCTCGATGAAGGCGGCCTTCCACCTCAATTTCTTTTTTGGTTTTTATTTTTTTTAATGTAGAAGGGGAGATGTAGTGTAACGGTTAAAGGTTCCGTTACCTGCACGATCGATCGGAGGTTCGAATCCGCCCTAGTGCTCACCAAGCCTTTCATTCCTTCGGCGTGGATAAATTGGTACCCAGACTTGTCTGGGAGGATAAACACCGGATTTACACATTGGCTGGCCCCCGCAAGTCATTGTTGAGGCCAGCTACGTGAACCTCAAACGATTCTGAATTGAAGTGAACGTGGTGGTGCATCCCAAGCGGATTGATTAACGCCAGACCTACACACGTACACTTTTGATACGGTGACTTTAATAAACTGATTAACTAGTTGATTTTTTGATCTCTATGGATCTTCGCCAAACGCCGTCACGAGATGAAGGATTTTCTGCGAAGATTCTTTAATCGACTGAAATATGTGGGAAGTGTGCGTTAATTATGAGAAGTGAGTGTTAATCCAGTGTCCAGTGGCTTCAAACTATGAAAGTATCAATTTACGCCGCAGTTATAAGAACATGGTCAGTTACTACACATGAAAGTGTTCAGGACAAAATTCTACACCAAAAATTATTGGATATGTTTGCGAGTGGATTCGTTAGTGAAGAGAAATTTTATGGTTATGTATCGAAAGCGAAAAAAAAGAACTTTGTATATAAAGGAGTGCTAATTTATTCATGATTATTTCTTCAGTAAATGTGGAACACTAAGAAGTCAGGAAATAGCTGTAAGGAAAGGAAAGGAAAGCTTTTTTTTAAAAAGAAATATTTCAATATAATTATGGGCAGCCTTAGCACAGTTACAAAGAGGCCCACTGTGCCTGCACGATTGATCGATGGTTCGAATTCGCCCTGGAGCTCACCAAGCCTTTCATCCCTTAGGGTGGATGAATTGGTACCAGACTTGTCTGGGAGGAAAAAAACAGATGGCCTGACCCATCATCTAACCCCCGCAAGTCATCGTATGGGCCAGTTACACGTTCGTAAACCTCAAATGATTCTGAATTGAAATGAACGTGGTGGTCCCAAGTGGATTGATTAACGCTAGAGACTTTATCCTTTACATCCTATCACACTATTCTTTGCAGTAGTGCACGAGATCTTACACGAGATGTAAGATTAAACAGTCTCAGTAAAACTCCTCTCCATTGATTTTATCGATTCTTTTGCTTCTATCCATGATATTCAGGATTCTGAGGGGACACCCCCTTTTTCGCAAATTCTAAAGTTGGCGCATCCAAGGGGAATTGATATGCCAGAGATTTAATCGTTTTTCTTAAATGCAATTATAATAATATAGTTAGTAATGCAATAATAGTGAATTTTATTGCTGTTCCAGCTGAATTCTACCGTACATGGATGTGGTTTTACCCAAAAGAAAAAGAACATAAGTATCCAAAAGTGGGAAACGAGCACTTTTATATGCAATTTTATCGATGTGGCCCGAAGTGGGCTTGTTGTTTTCGTTATTTCCAAGAAACTGAACACATCCAGAAATGAGTTTCAGAGACAAATGGCGTCAGTCTTGGAAAATTCCATTAGAATATGATATAGGCGGAGATTCGACTTCCCTTTCCAAACAGGAAGACATTTGATATCAAATTTTTGGTGGCCATCGAACTAAAGGCTCATTATAAAAAATATTCGAGAAAATTTGATCATCACTAAGAAATATATTAATACTACTTACTTAAAATTATATTAAGGAATGCTATAAAAATATTAAATAAAAACAGTATGATATAAAAGTGGTCTGCTGGACGGAAGCAGACCTCTCCGGAGGGCAGTGAAGTGAATATCAGTTCTACATTGATGGATCTCGTTTTAATCTAACAGAAATGACTGAAATAGAAGAAAACCGAAGGAAAATAAGGGAAGGAGAGTAAGCCATAATCATAATATTAATTAAAATTGTCAGTGTTTTAGCAAATTAGGCATTTTTTCAGTGCAAAAGTACTTTTTCAATCAGTTTCTTTCAAAAACTCAAGGATTTTCACGGAATTTTGCCTATTAATTTAAATAATAATGATACAATGTAGTGAAATAAGTTAATACAATAACTAGTATAGTGATGTTAATCTAATAATAAAATATAATGCAATTTTAATGTTATAATTATATAATTTTATAATTTTTATTTCCATAATTTTAGTTATGCAATCTCTTTTCATTTCCTCTCAAAAATAAAGAATGTTCACGGGATTTTGTCTTTTTTCTGAATGATACGTAATATAATGCAACAATATAAAACTAATACAGAAACTAGTGTAGAGAAATTAATATAATAATGTAATATAACGTAATGTTAATGGAATATTAAAATTTCGTTGATATAAAATTTTATTTTCGCTGTTTTTGGTGGTGGTGGACGCTGAAAAGCATGAGGAAACGAACGTCTTACTGAAAGAGGTAATAGGCGGGTTGAGGTGAGTTCGTGGTGTGCAATCATACCTCTCAACTCGCCTGCTTCCATCCATATAATAGGCGGTGCTCACTTCCGCACCAACTTAGGCACCGTGAAATGGGCATTCGCGAATCCGGCCGTCTAGCAGCTTCGACTAGATGAACTAGCATTTTCCTTAAAAGCGAAAAAAAAACAACAACAATGAAAAATTAAATTTATAACGTTCGCTCCGATAACTTTCACAGTCTATTTCACCTTTTCAAGCGAAACTCTTGTTTTTCTTTTTTTTAGAGGAAAAATAAAAAAAGGAATTAATTGAGTGGATACTAATGCGCTTAAGAACGATACTGAATCGGATGGCTGGAAACAGAAATAGGGAATTTAAAAAAAAAAACAAATAAATAACTGGTAACTATTGAAAAAAAGAATTCCACAAAGTTACAATAAATTGTGGGAGCTAGCCGATTTATCAATTAACTGTTTTTATCCTCCCAGAAAAGTCCGGAAAAAAAATTCTACGTAGATTGAAATAAAGTAAAGAAGTACTGCTCAACTCTATCAAAAAAAAAACCAGAAAAAAAAATCCATTAAAAAACCAAAAACAAAATTGGAATTGAATATAATTATCTCGAGGGATGGAAAAGCTGGCTGTCAGTGAAGCGTTTTCGAACCATCGATTGATCGTGCAGCCACAGCGGAACCTCTTACCGACCACACTACACCTGTTCCAAGTAATAACGAAAAAAAAAATCGAATTCTAAAAGTACTTATATTCAATCTCAATTTTTTTCGCTATTTATAACGGATTAGGTTCAGCAACACTTCTTCATTTACTCTCTCAGAGAATTACGAGAAGAATGTTTGAAGATGGAAATAACTACATTAATAAGGAAATAACAGGGTCTTTACATTTTTATTTTTTACATTTTTTCCGAAACCCCTATGATGTGCACCATCGGATCACAATTTATGGTTGCATCGGAGACGAGTATTTTCGACGCGGTGACGCTCTTACTTCCGGGGCCTTTATCATTCTAAAATTAGCATCTACGTCGGATGTGATCGTTTTATTTCTCGAAGGGGAGCGTGTATGTATCTATGTCTGTGTGTGTATGTATGTATGTGTGTGATAGCGCCGAGTGTAATGTGGTGTGTGTGTGCGTGTGTGTGTGTGTGCATCTCCTCTCTCCCTATACGGTAAATGTCCCCATAAGAAGAAGACGTGGGCAGAACGACAAATCGTACGTGTACGCGCCGCCCCGCCATCCACCAAGTTAACCGCTTCGTTACGACGATGACCGACGACGACACGGAACGACAAGAAACACCATCGATGAAGGAACGGTAAGTGTAAGCGAAGTTGATGGTTCACAAATTCGTCTTCTTTTTCGTCACATTTTCCTACGAATTCCTCCAAAACCACGGGAATCGAAGAGTCCACGAAATCCAGGGGGAATAGTTCCAGTTAATCATAACTATTTGGCTGCTCGATTACTGTACAATTATGCACAGTATTTCATTCAAAATGCTACCGTAACCATATGTTGTCCGTTGCCGCTTGCTCCCACTCGTTATACGAACGATGTTGAGTCACCAGCAAAGCGGTCCCGTCCGCCAACCATCGCGTCGCACAAGCGAAACGATTCCTTCACAAATAAACGGCACGATGGTTCTCTGGTAAGTAAGTATATGGTCAGTATAGGAATTGATTTTTTTCTGGCTATCTTCATTCCACCAAATAGCTGGAGTTTCCATGCTTGCTTTTGCTCTCATTCGCTTTGAACGAAAGAATATTACGAACATATGCGTTTTTTTCCCTTCTCATAATAGAAAACAATTAAAATTTCATGGATGAATTCATGGATTTTTCTTAATGCGACTCATCCAGAGCTATTTCGTATCTATTAATATCCGTTGTTAAGATCGCCCCCAATGCGTTTATGAGCTTTTTTTTTCTTCGAAATCTTCTCTTGAAAATCTGCATGAATCCTATTCTATACAGGATTATCGTAGAAAAGCAGAATTTTCTGGGATATTCTTCCACAAAAAATCATAATGGATCGTTTCTCATTCCACAGCTTCTTCTTTTTTCTTTTCCTTCCTCTTTTTTTACTCTTCTACACTATTATTTGACTTACTTCACTTAATCTATTCCATACACGCATTCGTTTCTCATTCATCTCTCTATTATTTTTCTTTTTACTCGTTTTTTTCCGGATGATTGGGGTATTAAATTGCAAAACCGACACCACACCAGAACCACAAAATTTCGCTCATAAGCTTGTTTAATTTCACTGATATTAGTCGAAATTTTTTTATCCTAGAAAAAACGGATTATATTATTAAGGTTCTGATCGTTGGTTGTTGGTCTGCGATGCAGTCATTTGTGTTTCGCGTCTATCGATTCATTCGCACGATGCTACGGAACTGGTTCCTATGCACAGTTCAACCACATTTGGATCCTATCATTCAAAGCGAAGTAAATATAGAAACAAATGATCCCTTCACCATCTCGATATTTTTCACATTTATTCCCATCAAGGTAAAAAAAAAGAAACCTTAACCGAAATCCTGAATTGTGTATTCCTGCAGAAAACTTTCAACTTTCCCACAGGAATACACAATTAAGGATTTCAGTGTTGAGTGTTGTTGAAAAATTTCACTCTCTTCATCTTCTCGAGGGATCATATTAGGTTACCTAAAATTGCCTGAGGTGCCTCAATCACTTCGAATTGAAATCCGTCCATTCTAACCGATACACATTACAGTAACTCTACAAATCCATCCCTGATTTTAAATTTCAAATGCAATACACCAAGCGAATCCCTGGGATGGCTAGAAATGTTTTTTTTTGGAAGTGAATGCCAACAGCGACATTATATACAGTCAGGGTTTTGAATAAAAAAAATAAGTTTTGATGTTTGGAAAAATAGTTTAAAAAAATGAGATGAGTTTGAAATTTTCTCATTTTTATGATCATCTATGGGTTTTGTAAGCATAACCGCATATCGCTACCAACAACAGCAATGAAGTAAAAAAAAAAACAACTCTTCGCAAAATTCTTATTGCCGCTGGCACAAAATCCTTTTTTTTTCTTCTGGAAAACATTCAATCTTATTAACAAAAGCTATGCGCTGCATGTAGAAATTAGTAGATAATTTGTTATTGGTTTAGAACCTTTGTTCAGAGACAAAAAAACGGACGATTATGTAGGTTAGCACGGATTGGAAGGATTCCATCCTTTTAATCCGTGAGAAAGGCGAAAAAAAAGTGTTAACTTGGAACAAATGGAGCCTGTATCAATCTCATATAGGTCTAACGTGGAAAAATTATAATTTAATAGCTTTACATACTGACATCTACTATTCTAAGTTAACCAACGCTTTTTCTCATCTTTTTCACGGATTAAAGAAAAAAATTAAATCACTCACGATCTGCAATATTACTTCATTTTGTATCTCAGCAAGGGTTCGAGACCAGTAATAAATGATCTACTTATTTCCAGATGACGAACGGTGTTTTATGTTCAAATCATCGTTGTTGAATTTTATTTAACAATAAAATTATTAGTTGATTGCAGAAATTAAGGCACATTCCGATTTTTGGAAATACTTGGTTTTTAGTATGTATTTTCCTTTGTGTTGGTGTTGCCGATGTATAACACTGAAAAACCTACATTTATATTTTGTTTACATTCCTATTATTCATTTATTTTTTGTTTTTGTATTTATTTACCTATGCAAAATTTCGAAATATGCTATATATTGCTAAGAAATTTGTTGTAAGGCGAAATTCTGCGTTAAAATTGAAGCGTTCTCTCCTCGAGAAATGCTTAGAAGCGATATCCTGCCTTGCCACGTTGATGATCGAAATAATTTCGGTTTCGGGCGCTTGAAGATGCACAGCTACTTGTTGTTGTAAAATCCACAATCTTTAGGCTGAAGATCAAAAACCGGGCGGGTCTCGTAATTTCGTCATTTGGATCGGACCCAAAAAATTTTATGGCAAACTCATTGGTAAATGATAAGAGGAAGTTGTTGATAAGCGGGTACAAAAATAGCCGTCACCCAACGTAGATTATAGTGTCGGGAAGAATTACATGGAAGAGGAAGCCAAGTGTCACGAAAAAATTTGTGATTTAAAAAATTCAAGAAAAAAATTACTTCATACAGCTCTAAAAACAAGAAAATTACGACACGTTACCAACTAATCACGTGGTATTATATTTTATTTGCGTGGAAAAAGCAAGCAGTGTTTTTTTTTTCTTCGGAGGTAATGTCCAGTAATTTCCTTAGCGCCTAATTGTCACACTATGCACATAGTACTTCATTTTCACGTAACAATATTAAAAAAGAACGCTTTCGAATACAGTATCCATTCGAATTTCATTCGCTTCGTCAGCTTCACTCTCAATCTCGAAGCGCCGATACCCGCCGTTGTCATCCGACGGAAATCCGTCTCGTTTCTCGTTTATCTTCTCCAATTCTCCATTCCACCATATTTTTCTCTTTTTTTTTCAATTCCATTCTTCTTTCTTCGGCAATGTAGGCAAATTGCGAACTAGAGATTTATAGCGTACTTAATCAGGGTAACGTGTACGGTTGATAATGTTGAAGTGGGTTGATATGGGGGATTCAGACACTGCTCAGCTCAGCACGCCCTTCAAAAGAGATCATAATTTTTGACTCAAAAATCGAGGTAGAAATTGTTTTGACCAGAGAATATTATATACCCTTAAAAAATAAATAAATATAAATAATATCTAAAATAATATAAGTAATATAATATAGTATAATTAAGTATCTCCTTAAAATCATAAAAAATCATGTCATTCGACTTTTTCCTACATTTTTTCCTTCCTTTCCCCGTACATTTCTGAATCACTGCATAATCTTTTTTTAAAATTTTATTTATAAGGATTTATCTACTCGATTAGATCAGAAGAAGTAAGTGTTATAGTTCCCTTGCTATAAATATAATCATTTTCTTAGCTTCTCCTGGTTCCACATCAAGTATTTCGTTTAAATTCACTTTTTTTTAATAAATGAACTGAAATTTTTTCACTATTCAAACTCAACTGTACGTGTCTTTCCTTCAGAAATTAATAATAATATATTTTATTAAAACAGCATAATATGTAGCAGCATAATTAATAATAATATAGATTCTTAAACAAATCACTTAAATAATTGTCCCCTTAAAGGTCTGTTTATTCTCGAAATCTGCCAAATGTTGGAGAAGTTAAGGAATAGTGCCTTGAGTATGTCAAAGATATCTTTATTCTGGTACTCCTAGTATTCCAGTACGTGCTACAGTATTTTCTACAGTACTCTACAATGATACAGTATTAGTACAGAGTAAATTATATTCCCTCCCTTATTCCCTTATTCCTGATTTCTTTATTTTCTTCTTCATCCAATTCTTCGGCATCTGTTTACACTACAATTCGATCATTTCATAGTTGTTTTCTGGTTGACTCAGCAAAGATAATTCTGGAATTTTTATGTGTAGTTCTCGTTGAAGTCGTTTGAACAAGATTTAAGAAAAATGTTCCCGAAAATTTCGAAAATATTTCACAATTGAGTGAAAAACTCCCAGAATTATACTTCTCTCAATCTTGTTCATTACCACTCTCCTAAGAAGGTGGAGAGGTGTTTTGTGAGCAGTTTTGATTACAGAAGGAAAGGTAAACACGAGTATTAGCAGCTCACCTAACATTTCGATCAAAATACTATGACAGAAACCTTTGCCGTTAACTATTAGCAGTACACAGTGTAGGTTAGAAAAATAATCAGATAGAATAGCGAACAGAAGAATTTTTGAAGATTTGGACGAACTATAGAATATAACTACAGTTATAAAAACTAAAAACTCTGGAAAGGAGTAAGTATAAAATACCACGTGACTCGAAAGTAATGCTACGTCAAAAATGGCACAATTCAAAGTAAGAAAAATAATAGAATAAAAAAAATAATTTGAGTAGTAAACAATAAAATTGAGTAGCAGTAGACTACAATTCGACTTTCTCGCCATAAGCACGAACTATTACAGAAATGTTACAGTACATGCGTAGCGATGGTGGTGGTTTTTCTCGTACACACGAGACAGAGCCTCGGGTGATTAAACTAAAAGGAGAAAAAAGTTGGAATTTTTAAGCAAGCAGAGCAAAAGCGAAAAAAAGAAAGTAAGGAAGCCCAGCATCTTCGAAGCATGCTTCGAAATTCCACAATTTTCTTACACAAAATGTGCATAATTGCACTTAATTTCATTGAAGAAACACGCTTTTTCATGAAAAAACGATGAAAAATTGTCGAATCCAATAAATTAATAATAAATAATAATAAAAGTAATAATAAAACTGATAAGATAATGTAATAATTAATAATAATAAATTAATATGATATTCTTTCGAGTGTTATTAATTATTTATAACATTGTGCTTTAGTTTTTCATCAGCAGCAACAAGGATTTTTCCTTACAATCCTCGAACTCTAACATAATGTAAATTTTTTATATCGTCATTTTTTGGTACAGTACCTGTCTTTTTACTCTTTCCAGTCGTTCCTGAGGGAACTGAGAAAGGTATTGTCTGGAAAAGAACTCTTTTTTTTCTCTTTTTTTTTTGTTAAGGGAGTGAGCAAAACGTTTTGACGAAATTCCGTTGTTTTGAAAGGAGAGAAAGTACAAATGAAATGAGGTTTAGCTGGACTTTTTTTTTCCAAGAATTAATTATACGTTCTAACTAGGATATCCAGCTGATCTTTGGCTAAGCAACCACCATCGATTCAGGGGGAAAAATGCTCGTTAAACCTAAGACAACGTGCACGGTCAGGGCTAAAACGATGACTTCTTGTCAATGTGTGGAAAAATCGCGGCGAATGATATGATAGGGATCGTAAACGTAAATTTCTATGTGCTACGTACGTATTTTCCTACGTTCAACAAGCAATTTTTTCTTGAATGACGTCATTTATTCAGCCGAGGATCAAATGGATGTTTTAGTGAAGAATTGTGTTCTATTCTTTGTCAGAAAGACTGGCAGAAATCTTTTATTTAACCCCTTATAAAAAAGAAGAAAAATGATTCCTTAATTTTTACCATTTCTCTGGATTCATAGCACAAAGACAGAACACTTAAACATTTTTCCTAAACCTCTTTTTGTTATTCTAAAAATAAACTCGTTTACAACTAGAATGAAAGAATGTCTGGGTTGGCCTTACATTCTGTTATGTGCACGTGAATTTCCGATGATTTCTGGACTGTATGTCAAATCAGTCAGGAATGAAGGATCTCGTGATCTCCGAATGGTTTGGTTAATGGCTACTATACGATTTATTGCGGGAAGCATTGCTCCTTTTTTTTTCCTTGTGAACATCACAGTTTTTTCGCGTAAGAAACTAGTTTGACTAGCGAAAAGGTTTAAACGATCACGAGAGCGTCGTAACTATCAGCCAGCAAAATTCTTTATATGCGCGGGATTTGATAAACAATGTATGTACAAGCAAATAGTGAAGCTCCTCTTTTTTGTTAACATCACAGTTCACAAAAAAAAGGAGCTTGAAGTGATTTTGTGCTCAAAATTTGACAAATATAAGCTCATCCTTACATTAATTATTTGATCCAGTTGATCTAGCTAATGATTTTTACGACTAGCTTTTCCACTACTGATAGATCAGCAGAATAGAGGCGATATTTATTTTTGATCTCGTAAACAAGTGAACCTTAGCGCCTAACGGGGAGGAATTCTAACGTTTGCCTGCTCACAATTGACATAATCATTCTCAATCTATTAATTTTTCTGTTGTTTTGCGGAATTTTGCAGGATTACTGCGTGTTTTTCGAGCTGATTTGCATTCACATTATTTTTTAATTTCCAAAATGAATATTTGTCGATGCAGACGGATTTTCCTGTTCTTATTATTTAGACCAGGGTGTCACCAAATTGACGTGGTATGGAAACCTCAGGGAAACGTAGTGTTCAGGCTCAGGAGATACTAGATACAAGCGGGGCACCGCTAGATTCCTAGTCGTCCTGGAAAAGGGCATGGGAACCGCTTCATTTCCAACGAGATACGTTAGAACGCACCACATTTGCACATTTGCAGCTCCGGTTCCCTCAGCAGCCTATTCATAGATTTTACTTGGGTACACTGCTGAGAAGACCTCATTGATTTTATCAACCTCATTGATTTTTAACCGCTCGCTCGTGGACGCGGCGCGTGTGCAACAGGCGGGCGTGTTCTAACGTATCTCGTAGAAACTAAAGAGGTTCCCAGGCCATTTTTAGGGAGACTAGGAGAAATTGAGCGGGGCTACGCTCGTTTGCATGGTCTACAGCCCCAATTCCCAGTCATGTCTCTCCTAGGATTTCCGTCGTACGGCGTCAATTTAGTGATATGCTGCCTTTAAACCTATTACAACTGCTATTATAATATTGCTCTGATCCCAAATCTTCTCTAAATGAGGTCTTGTCGGATTCTACGCCTCTCTTGGAGTTTTTTTTTCCTTGGTTCGAAAACTCCTGCCCGAAGTCCATTGTCTAAGCGTATCCGACACAAGCGTATCACAGTGGGTGGTCTGCAAATGTTGCATGCGAAAGAACAACAAGCAATCACTGCTTATTCTTCTCCAGCATTCACATGACACATGAATACGGTTAAAATCTACCCGTTCAAGGTCGTTTACATGGCGGCGCAGGTGATATCATGTTGTTTGGGAATTAATTCTGGATGATCTGAGCTTAAATAAACAGAAAACAGGAAAAATAAATTTGTTGAGATCACGCACATGGCTTTGAAAACAACCATGCAATATTCGGTGGAATAGAAAACAAATTCTCAAAAAGAAAAAAAGATAAAAAAAAAAGAAAAAAACCCAATTATTAGGTTGGTTCGAACGTCTTGCACGAAATTTCCCATTTTTTTCCGAACAGTTTTACTTTTATTGTTCATGGATATCAATCCACAAAATAATGACCACCATGATCCATTACGTATGTCCAACGCTTCACTGCACTATCAGTTCCAGAATATTGAAGTCATGATTGAATACCAGTAGAATGCCCGCCCTTATGTATCCCTCTGAAGTAAGCTTCTAGAACATTCTACCGTATCCAGCTGCCAAAAACTTCAATTCAAGACCTCTAAAATTCTGGATCGAAAAACAAATGTTGACAAATGGGAAGACATTTTCGTACCAAACTGATATAAGCGTGGCGTTTATGGTAGTCATACATAGTTCACAATTTGTATAAATGTATTAATTTCAGGATACAGGACAGTTCCACGGATGAGAGTGAATTGTTGCGAAGTGATCGTGAACAAGCAGAGGACACCGATCATGAGGGGAATTCTGACGATGATGACAATATTTATTGGGATGATGAGAAGCCAAATCGTAAAGAAACAATGTCACAATTTGCTGAAAGTTAGTGCTTTCACTACATTCATTGAAGGAAAATGCCAGGATGGAATGGTCTAGCATCAAAAAAAAGGAAAAAAAAAGAAAAAAAAAAGAGAAAATTCCAGCAGTTTCACTGATTCCCATAATGATTATGATTATGATGAGCTTTTTCTTAGCTTTCTTAATTGTGGAATGTCTCTGGAAACTCTTAATCAAACTATTTTCTCAAGTATTTTGTTGCTTTTTCTTCTTTCTGTTTGGATAAGGACATCGATGTTTGCAACTTTTTTTTTGTGGATGGTTTAGGTGGCTGGAAGACTTTAATCTGATCTATTTAGGGCAATACCGGAACGTTGTGCATTTTTTCGTGGAGGACTGGTTTCTCTCGGCGATGCTTGGTATCATCACAGCAATACTATCGATATCAACTGACGTAGCTATCGAATATATTTTGCACTGTAAGTGGCTGTAAATCACACTTCTTATAGTGATTTTATTGCTTTCTTCTTCGATAGAAATGAGAATTTTCAACGTGGGTGTTCTTTATGAAAAGAGAAATGAAATGAAGAAGGAGGAAAAAAAAACAATAAAGAAGAGACACCTCTTTCTCAAGAGTAGTTCAAAATTCGTTTCTGAAGATGTTGAAGCTCTATGAAATGCTTTTTTTCCATCTCAAAAATAGACCGAAAGTATTTTCACTTCCAGTGAATGCTTACTTCAAGAAAAAAAAAACTTGATTGAGGAAAAAAAATTCTACAATATGAGGCTTTGAAAACAACATACGAAATGAAATTGAAGATGTTGGGTTCTCGTTGGGTCAATATAGTTTTGTTAGAGATTATGAATTCCCCCCAAATCGACCTAAAAAACGGCGTGCGTTAGTCCCTACGAGGTATTTTAGAACGCGCCACCCTTGCGTACGCTCAGATTTCCTCAACAGTCTGCTCACCGGTTCTTCTTGAACACACTGCCGAAGAAACCTAATTGATTTCTGACCGCCCGCTCGTGGATGTCGCACGTTTGCAGGATGGAGCGTTCTCTGACGTCTCGTACGGACAAAACCCGTCTCCCAAGTAGTTTTTCACGTCCAGAGGGGAGGGAATTAAACGTGGCCACCGTAATACTCGATCAACCTCGTCAATTTGGCGATATTCTGGCGGATATATTTTATTATTCTCTAAGGCCACATCTCGATATCAAAACGAGACATAGCAACCGCAACTTTCGAAAAAAAAAAGAAGAAAAAAAAACGAAATGAAAGATGCAGTTCCAATACTCTTACTATCCCACAGCAGAAATCGTTTTTACTGTTATTATTCCCGAATTTCTTCTGTATTTTGCAGTTTAACTCAATAGGTTTTTGAGAGGAGGATCGTAATTATTTGACCCTCAGTAGAAAATAAGGCTTCGTTCGCTAGGGGAGAGTTTTGTGTGTTCACATTTTGCGTTGTAAATAATTATGAGAAGCGAACTCAGCGAATACTGCTAATTCTGTCGAAAGAAATGATTTCTTAGATCATTCCTGTTCTAACCTTTTATCGATCATATTAGAATAGAAGACATCAGCTGTCATATGTAATTAATCGCCACTTGTGAAAACATCAACGCAACCAGTTTTTCACCGGAAGCGTTGGCAGAAACGAGAGAGAGATAAGGTGGACATTTGAGAAGAAAAAAGAAGATGATGGATTATCATGACACATCCATTGTGTCCTAAAATAATTCCAGTAAAATAAATGTTCTCAGCAAAATTTCGTTCATGATACGACCTTTGATTTCCGGAAAATTTCCAGAAAAAGTGGAATGAAGCGAAACATTATCAGGACATACATAGGGGCATCTTGTTAAAAGTTTTTTTTTTCCTATACGGATTTCTTTATTTCAGATCGGATACTGTTGTATCGTTGGGCGAACGAACATCATGTGTACTCTGGATTTACAGTCTGGATACTATTCGCCACAGTACTTGTCACATGTGCTTCGCTCGTTTGTCATGCGCTTGGAAAACAAGCAGTTGGTAGGTGATAGTTATTAATTTGATAGTTTTCAGATGTTTCGGAATGTCATCAGGATGTTAACTCAGACTGTCATGTCAAAAGTTTCTAACTGTTCTTGACCTCTTAAACAAATTGCTCTTAATTTCCTGAAACTGTACTTAACGAAGACCACTTGAAGCTGAAGTACAGTATCCACAACTTGAAGTTACGAAAGTCTTGAAGAAATTCATTCAAAATCTTCATAAAACTCATTTTTGCTGGGTTGTTAAATCCACGGAATCCGTATGGATGTTCATTAGGGTCGTTAGGGTCAGCATTAATAAATAAATATTATCATATATTCATAATTTTCGCATGCAAGCTTCCACAATTTTAACGTTTTACTAGACCTCTGAAAGTTCTGAACAAAAAAAAAAGAACTCTAAATTTGTTTAAAGGGGTGTAGTAAAAATGATATTTCTTGTGCAAAATGACAATAATATTCTTAAAGTACTTACAGTATTAGTGTCTTAGAACCTAAGATTGGTTTCCTCTCAACTTTCAACATTCTCGACAAGAAAAAAATATTAAACCTTCGCAAAGCTAAATCCGTAAAAGTCAAAACGGCCAACATAAAAAGAACTGAAAAAAAATTGGACTGGATAGATATCATCCCAGATGAAGGCAGGCTATTGGCAGGGATGTGTGCATTTTGAGAATTTCATTGTTGTCCCAAAATGCTCTGAGCCCCAATGTGTTATATTGATTACTTAAAAACAAAAAGAGACAAGTTAATTAGATGGAACTAGATACATTAAAACCTTAAGAATTAAAACTTAAAAATTAGGAATTAGTGAGAGTTTTCGCGGTACACCTAAAAATTTCGGCTTATAGTATGCAATTTCAAAACAATTCAAATATATTTTCAGTTGTAGTGAAGACTAAAATTTCATTTTAAAAAAGTGATGAGTAAAGCGAACAAACTAGAGTGAGGAATGGAATTTTAGGATTTCTTTGAAGCAAATTTCTTTTGGCTACACTGGAAGAATTTCGGAAAATTAGCCCTCAAATTATCTTTGATTGAGGGACGGCCCGCAAGGGAGTAATAAACGTTAATGGTTATTACTACTTAAAGTGATCCCTTATATTTCCAGGCTCTGGTATTCCGGAAGTGAAGGTGATTATGCATGGTTTCGTGCTACGAAACTATCTCTCACTGAAAACTCTTATCGCAAAAATAGTTGGGCTAACGTTAACGCTTGGTTCTGGTATGCCGGTCGGAAAAGAGGTGCGAAAAATTTATAAATCAATAAAAAATGGAATATGAAACATACTAATAAAATGCGGTATATGAAGTAATAATAAAGTATATGACCGTATATAAGAATATACTATAGTAGTATACGGTATGAAATAATAATAAATGAAATAATGACAGTCATAGGTGCGATAGGGATGACCCGGACCCTCCTCAGGTGAAGGGGGTCTAGCTTGTGAAGTGCAGCTCAAATGATGAGGATCCCTTCGCAACCGTCCAAAAATGGAGGGAGTTCTTTCTTTAACCGTCAAGAAGTAGAAAGGTCCGTTCGTAAAGTAAAGTCCAAATGTGAAGGGGATCCTTTAAGTAACTGTCCAAAAGTGAAGGAGGTCGGAGCACTGGATCCGGCTATCGCATCTCTGATGACAGTAACAGTATGTAATCGTATTCTATTCTTTTATTCTTATTTAGTGATTTCTCGTATTTTTTAGGGTCCATTCGTTCATATGGGTGCTATCGTCGCATCACTTTTAAACAAAGCAACAGCGGCATGTCAATACAACGCATTTTTCTCGAATGAAGGTCGACAGATGGAAATGTTGAGTAGCGGTTGTGCGGTCGGTATCGCTTGCACATTCTCTGCACCAGCAGGAGGTGAGACGGAACCAGAAACAGTTCATATTAAAACTAACACAGCCTGACAGAAATTTACCACCACCACCATAAAATCGAGATCCGCAAAAGTGTTATAACGATCACGATACAAACCTGATTTAAAGAAACTGATTCAAAATGAGGGGAATTAAACAAACATCGATCTTGAAATTGGTGGCCCAATGGAAATATTGGAAATTTGACGAATTTTGCAACATTTTACCTCTTCTCCTGTAAAGAAACCACGGCACAGGTGCAGTAAAAAAAGCCTTCCATATCCTGCACAGTTAAATTACTGTAAATGCGAGAAAATATAGTAACGAGACAAATCGTTATTTTCATCCTTAGTTTTACAAACCGAAAAATTAGTAGTCATTGTTAAATGCCTTTTTTTATTGAATAAGCACTTGTGTTAAGTATAAGAAAGGGAAATGAGGAAATTTTGCTCATAAGAGTATTCGTTGCCAAAAACTCCAATTACTGTAAGAACCATTTATATAATTCCATGGAAAAAGGGAACTAGGAGATCGCTCAATACGTATATGGGTAGGATCTACGCTAACTGAGAAGCTACAGTTGTGTCGAGGCAACGTAACTTGCGACGGTCGGTTGGAGTCACAGTGGGACCCTCGGCAGCGTCGACTGCTAACTTGTACGGATGCATTTTAGTTTCAAGAGCAGAAGTAAATACTTTATCTATGGTGAAGTTCTAGGACGCCTCTGTGCATGAAAAATATGACGAAAAAAACAAGGCAGTAGAAGATTTTAGACGAAAGTATGGCTTTGTGGTTAGCCGGGCAGATGTAGCGTACTTAGTAAGAGGCTCCGCTGCGACTGTACGATCGGTCGATGGTTCGGGACCGCACTAGTGCCTACCAAGCCCTACATCCTCCCGGGGTCAATAAATTGTGCCGGACTGGTCTCAGAGGATAGTGTTGTGTTCTGTCTTTGTTCTAATAATCCAATGAGATGGTTAAAATTAAGGAACCAATTGTTTTGATTGTGAAGACTAAAGGAAAGATTTTTGCTAGTTTTTCTTTGAAGGAATAAAATACATTTTTTCACTAGAACATCCATCTGATAGGGCGGGTGTAGCGCAGTCGCAGTAGGAGGCATAAGAGGCACCGCTGTGAATCCACGATTGTTTCGAAACCGCCCCAGCGACAACCAAACCCCTCATCCCTCCGGGGTCGATAAAGGCTGGGCCCAGCAAGTCATTGTGTGGACTAGTTACACGCCTTACATCAGTTTCAAACGATTCTGGATTGAAGTGAACAAACACTTTGGCGAATCCCAAGCGGATTGATTAATGTCAGACACTTTGACACACTTTACGGGCTTTGTCAAAAACTTTTATTTGACGCCTTTCAATTAATTACCACTCAAACGAAATCGGCATACATTTGAAGTTTCTAAAAAATATTCTCGAGCAGTTTGACGACGTTCTCTGGTAAGGTGGAACTAGATTTGTGATGTAATATTTCCTAATGTGGGAAATCGTGAGAACTGCAGGGGAATTTCGATGGGGAAATGATGGAATGCTGTGAAACCGTTGATAAACAGTGAAATCTAGCAGTTCAAAGTGAGCGTATCAGGAATTTGAAGATATTGTGATCTCTCCACGAATGAATATCGGTAGGGCTGTGGTTCACGAGTATCAGTAGTATGAGTAGCGTGATCAAGCTTAATTCCCCATAGTAATTCAGAAGAAGGAAGAGTGAATCAGGTTTCTGTGATCCCGACTCCCCAACGATGCAACTCATTACGGGCAATAGAACAAGGACAATTCTCCGTGGGCCTATGCTTTTGCGGATGAGGGTGGGGGAGGACCGTTTCTGCTGCTGGTTTTAGTGGTATTAGTTATATGGTAGGTGTGCTACAACAACGGGGTTGCCCGCGCTCTATCGCGTAAAAAGTTGCGTCGTTGGGTGAATGGGATCACACAAGGCTTTCCCTCACGACTTTTCCCCATTACTAGAGGAAACTAATCAAACTTATACTCAGGAAATCCACTTTTCCCTTTGTCCATTCGTGGGAGAGATCCCAACATCATTAATTTTGTGGTATACTGTCTTTGGAGAACTGTACTATGGAGAACGAAGCATATTCTTTTAAGCTGTCCTGTATGGTATCGAATCAACATCGAAATATTTTGCTGTGAAAAATTATTGGCGTTCCTTCTTTGCCACCACATGTGCAGCGCTGATATTTCGATTTGCTATCGCTGCTATTGTACCACAACATATAGGTACGTGATTGATATATTTTAATTTTAGATAGTTAAATCACTTATTATCATTTTCTAATTTCTCACTTTAATTTTTCCACCTTATGTTTTCAGCCGGAACAATAACGGCCTATTATCAAACAAATTTCCCAAATGAAGTTTTTCTCATTGAAGAGATCCCGTTTTTTGTCATGTTAGGGTATGTTTTTCAAGCTTCCAGAGCTATTTTTTCTTTTAGGTTATGGAATCTAATTGATTAATTTCATCCACTGTTTTCAGAGTTTTTTGTGGTTTGGCGGGAGCCGCCTTCATATGGTTACATCGTAGAATCGCAATATTTAAAAAGAAAAACAGAGCATTCAAGGCTGTTTTCGGGAATAGGTATGATTTATTGGTTTTCTCTGGAGGAACGGAAAAAATGCTCCTATTCCTTTTCATTACTGAGTCATTGTGTCGAATTCACTGTTTTATGTGTTGGGAATCGTCGTCGAAGGGAAATCTTGAGTAATCAAAATTATTTATACATTAATATCTAACTGATACATATATACGAATATATAATAAAAAAGTTTAAGAAAAAATAAAAACACAAAGATATAAAAGAGATATCACTTGGTTGGTTACTGCTTTGATTCAATACAGTAATCGTAAATTAGGTGTTTTGATAGGTCGTAAGGAAGGGACGTGAATTTCGACGGCAATTACTGTACCGTATTGTCATAGAAGAGGATTTCAAACGTTGATGACAATAATACTCACTGACGGTTCGAGAACGCTTCTTTTGCTTCCCCATTTGGTCGTTGACATCAATATCGCTTTGCAAGTGGAATACGGTTATAATTTGTGCAAAACTGGCGAGTCTTCTTATCTAAGTAGATCGTCGCAACTTCGCACGTTTTTAGCTTCCTGAAAAAAAATGGATAACAAAAACTGTGTGTAGTGCGTCAGGTTCTTATTCCTTTATTTTTTTAAAGAACTAAAAAACCACGAACTTCGTCATTAAGTGTTTGTCTTTGAGAAGTTTTTTGTGCATAATTGATGTTAGTGAAATGTTTCTACAGCAGATACGCTTACCATAACCCTATAGAACTACCGTAAGGACTTTGTAGAGAAAAGTTTGCTGCAGTTCCTACTTCCATGCGGGCTTTTAACATCTTTTAACATAGTAAGCTGTCTTTATAAGCTCCGATATCGATGTACAGTAAGGTCAAAACGACAGGGTTAAGCATGATGCAATTGCGTAAGTGGCTGCGTTCGAAGCGGCGCGGTGGAGCGTAGCGGAACCCTTGCTGCAGTTCCCGATGGTCCCACCTCGATTCCAAGCGCTCCCGCCACCGCACCGCTTCGAGCGCAGCCGCTTATGCAACTGCAACTGTTTCATGCTGTGACTTTGACGCGACCATTTGTGTCTCTCACATCTCGCTGAATGAAAATAAATAAAGAAACAAATGAATAAATAACAAAGATTAAAACGGAAATTAGTTTACAGCAACCAGCAGCACCTCGAAACCAATATAATCCAACATTTACCATAAGATTTTTATCAACAATGTTTCGTTCGTGGTGAAAGAATGCCGAAGTTTCAGCCCTATCGCATTCACTGCGCTTTTCGCACTAATCGTCGCCATACTAACATATCCTGAAGGATTTGGACGGTATATAGCTGGTCAGGTGAATCTATATTTTAAATTCCCCGCCTCAATTCTGAAGATATTCAAAATATGAAATTGAAATTGAAACGTTTCAGTTCACTTTTCGTGAAACGTTAGCAGATTTTCTCTCAAACTGTACATTCTCACTGACGAATGTCAGCAGTCAAGGATGTCCATCCGAGATGATAGCGCACTGGACTGGTGGAAGCACTGGCGATTTCCATCCTCTTCTCACTCTTTTTTCTTACTTACTTGTATATGTAAGTTGGTGTTTTTTTTTTAGAGTCAAATACCTCTTATGAGGAATTCTTTCTGTAAAACTAATCAATTACAGTACGTGTTAATTGCCATTTGTGTCTCACTGTACATACCAGCAGGAATTTTTGTCCCCTCATTCGTTATTGGTGCATGTGGAGGACGAATTGTTGGAGAGGTAAAAGAAATTTTGAGCAGGATTTAATGGAGGAATGACAGGTTTTTCGAGCAGTTCTTCATTCATTTGAATACGTTTTCAGATTTTAATCATGTGGTGGCCGGATGGCTTCCGTGGACCAGATGGTCCACAAATCTATCCTGGTCTTTACGCAGTCGTTGGTGAGTGAGCCTGCTTATCTTGTTCAAAATTAGGTACCTGGTAGAAGACGCCTATTCTAGAGCACAAAGAAATTATAAGCTCTCTTTGAAAGCAGAAAAAAAAGGAAAAAAAAACATTGAGGGAAGATGCGAAATGGCTCTTAGGATCAGATTCGGAAAGAAAGGATCCGTCAAAATTGAGACGGTGTTCATAAGCCGAAAGCCCAGAATTGATCAAAGTACTCGAAAAAGGGCAAAAAGTGTGGCAAGGAAAGTGTGCGAATTGCTGAGGGGGCGTCGCATACCTTCGTGCAAACATAAATCCCGACGACTATAAATAAATAACGTCCGCCTAATCCCATTTCTATAGCTCAACAACTCATAATTCAGGAGCGGCTGCATACACTGGAGCTGTCACACATTCACTCTCAATTGCGGTGATCGTTTGCGAGACTACGGGACAACTATGCGCTCTGTTACCAGTCTTGGTACGGTCATTTTACTTTTTTTCTAAAAGATCTTTCTGTAGAATTTCTTCAATGCAACTTCTTTTCTTCGAGCTTTTATTTATCATCGACGGTACCGTGGTTTCAGATTGCGCTCATGGTGGGCAACGCTATTTGCAGCTTCCTACAACCGTCGATCTATGAAAGCATAATCAATATCCAGGGTTATCCATACCTTACAGATCTACCTCCGAGTCGAGTTAGGTTAGTCTTACTAGAACAACCTTTAACAGAAAATATTTCTAATTATTTCGTGTGTAAAACAAATTAAGAAAAATATTCAAGTGTACATACGATGAAGGTCGAAAAAGTAATGGTGAAGGACATAGTGTTCATTACTCGTGACACTACATACATGGAATTACGAGAAATTCTTCTCGAGACGCCAAATCTCAGATCGTATCCTTTCGTTACGGATAAAAGTAGGTTTTAAGTATCATGTAGTCATCAATACAACTTTGTTTTCTTTTCACCCTTCCCGAGAAAGGATAAGCGAATAATCATAAAACAAATGAATCAATAATCATATAATGACGCAGAAGAATTCGTTCTAATGAATATGAACATAATAAACAACATAAAAAAATAATATATTAAAAACCTCAAGTATGGAAATGCCAACGGGAATATTGTCGTAGTCGAACTAAATAAAGTCTAGCTCTAGGTGAAAATAAATTTCAATGTTTCAGCATCAATGACACTGCTTGGAAGTGTGGCCCGAAAGTATCTGTGTTATCTTCTCACAAAGCATTTGGGCGCTGAACCCGGCATTCAAACATCGAAACGAAAAAGTCGTACAGCCTCAGAACTTTTGAATACCATTGGACAGTTTAGGTACTATTTAAAATGTTAAACAAAGCCTCTACAACACTAACGAGTATTATTTCAGAAGAGGTTCCAATGTGAATTACAATGCAGTAGGTGGACCATTATCACAAGCTTATCTTACGGATCGTAATATAAGTGGAAATACATTGCTGGCGCATTCGCCGTTACACGAAAATCAAGGTGAAAGAGGTCCACTTGCTTCGTTACTGTACAGTCAATCCGAGAATCATGAAGTGCCCGTGGTACGTTTTGATAATTAATCAGCTATTATGACCTTCCACACACAATATATATATATATATCTGTGTACATCCTAGTCGATCCTTCTATAGTCGGATGAAAAAAACCGATGTTCGGTGCAGTTGCGTAAGCGGGTGCGCTCAAGGCGTTGCGGTGGAGTCAGCGGTTCCGATCGAAGTGGGACCATCGCTAGTCTCACTTGGATTGTGGAGATGGATGGAGTGAGTGAGGAGGCAAAGATTTGTAGAGATGGCGAGAGTCTCACCTCGATCAGTCCAGGGAGCTTCATCGCAGCCGCTTACACAACTGACACTCAAACTTCCAGTGGTTTTGAAACATCTATATCATCTCCAAAACCTTGAATAAACAAACAAACAACACAATAAACAAACAATACCTCAAAACCGCTAGAAACTTCGGGCAAAGTAGCATTCGTACTTCACAGTCGCATAGCGGGTCACCTTGCACGGAAAGCATCCAAATTCTCAACTTCTCTGAAACTTCATCGACGTTATGCCTGCCTCAAATGATTGAGAATTAAGTTACTTACCATCCACTACAGTACTGCCAAGAATTTTTCACTTTCGTGTTCCGTTCCCCTGCCGAGCGCCTTCCAAGGGCGAATCCTTTACGTCGACGTTCTGATACGGGATCATCACTCTTCGATCAATCGGTATTGCATTTGCGCAGTCCCGTGAACGGAACAAAGCACATAGATAGGAAATTTTTGACTGAACTGAACTGATCATGGGAATTTCACTGAGACGGTAAAGACTAGCGAGGGAAACAAGACATAAAAAAAAATCCGTTTTAACAAAATTTGGCGAAGTTTCGCAAGACCACAATATGGTTGACGTGTAAACTTAAAAGACAACCTTAACTCGACACAAAACAATCCTTAACTTAATATACGTAAGCAACTCAAGCAATAGCATGAACATTAGCGATGATTGTTCCTAATAAGATTAATTATAAATCCACTCGTTTGAATTATTGTACTTAATTGATGGAAGGATTGATAGGAAATGCGTTTCACAAGAGGATGGAAAATGCCGTTTTTTCCTTCAAATACAAATAAAACAGATAAATAGGATTGTGAATTTGTGTAAATACTTTATAATGTTCTCGTACCTGTTTCTCTTCTCTTCAGCATTCGATTGCCAAACGAGCCGAGATCCTCGCTTCGAAAATTGATTTGGACGATGTTGCCATCGATCCGGCTCCATTCCAACTTGTCAAAGGCACATCTCTCTATAAGGTGGGATTATTTTCTGAAATGTTTTCGATATTTCACATCAAAAGACAACTAAGAAGTGAATAATGTGGTCGTTTTACTAATATTGTTAAAGGTGCACACGTTGTTTTCGTTGTTAGCCTTGAATCATGCATATGTGACGGAAAAAGGAAGACTTGTCGGAGTTGTTGCTCTTAAAGAGGTTTGTTTCCCTTTCTCATCAACACCATGTTAAAAATATTAAAAAATAAGTTATGCATAAAAGTGGAGAACAAATCTAAAGCAAGCAATTATCAATTTCTAGCAGTTTTAATTCAAAGAAAAAAAAATACTGGAAATTTTGAATTAGACCACATCATAAAGTGCCGGATCCATGAGTGAGACACAACATAACAAAAGCTTCAAAATTACGAGGTTAACCGAGTGAAAACGATTCTTGAGAGGTACACACGAACCCCACATTCGTTTCGATCCCGTTCTCAACGTAATTTTCGAAATCCCAGGAAACATCTCTCAGGCGACTAAAAATTGATGGATAATACAAAAGGCTTCGGATGGCGCAGAGCTGTACGGAAGAAACATAAGCGAATCCATAAAAGTTGAACATATAGGGGCAGCTCAAAACGACATGAGGCACGGTGCACTTGCGTACGCGGTTGCGCTCGAAGCGGCGCAGTGGAGCGTAGCGGTTCGAATCGAGGTGGTCCCATTGCGAACAGCAGCAATGAAGGATGCAGGGGTCCTCACCCGACTCCGCTACTACGCTCCACCGGATCGCTTCGAGCGCAGCCGCTTACGCAACTGCTTCATGTCGTTATGACTCTACTATAGGTTCTGATCGATCGCATAGGTTCTGATCCACATAGTAGGTTCGCTAACGAGTCAGAAATTAGCGCAAAGGTTTTCTCTAGTTCATTGTTCACTACTTCCTTTGTCTACACCCACTTACTGCTTGCAGAACTATCGAAGTACCGTAGCTGCTTAGCTCATCATCAACATTTGGAAGCTTCACATTAGTGCTAAAAATTGTTGAAAAAGACTTAAAGCCTGACCAAATTAGTTAAAGGGTTGCGCTCGAAACGGTACAGTGGGATCTTTGCTCCTCCCTGCAGTCCTTTATGGTTTAGCGAAGGTCCCAACACGAGCGTAACCGCTTATGCAATTGCGACAGAGTTTAGAACAGACTTTGGAACAATCTTAACAGGATTATATCTCTTTAAAGACATCACCCCACGAATCTGGGGTGGTGGGGGTTTCAGGTGGGTTATGCCTATACGGGGTCATAGATAATGGTGAGGAAGGTGATTCCGTCCATTTCTTCCTAATAGCCGTAAAAACGGCCCGGAAGATGCGGCGCGTGCACAAGGCTGGCGCGCCCCAATAGAACTCTTCGTGGACACTACAGCGCTCCGGAACGCATTCGAAGCCGCATCTTCCGGGTCGTTTTTTACAGGAATTAGGAAGAAATGGACGTAGTCACCCTCCTCCCCATAATCTACGATCCTGTATAGGCATAACCCAGATGAAACCCCCATCCCCCGAGATTCGTGGGGTGATGCCTTTAAGTTATAACAAAAAGAGTTTAGTCTTAATAAGTTGGTTTCAAGGAATAACAAACGGTATTGTATTCTTATGAATAAAAAAGAATAATGAAAGCGTATTTCAGTTACGAGAAGCGTTGTCGAACATCTATTCACGTGGTGCTGTTCCTATTCGACCACGTGCACGTACCATGTCCACATTCCGTATGAGTGCTCCAGAACGCCAAAATGGCGTCACACACGAGAACGAGAATCCGCCAGAAATCACTATTTCAGTTCCAACGAACAGCACATCAAGGAGTAGCTCCGAATAAAGTCGACAACATTTCAGGAAAACTCGACAAACACCAAAGATTAGCAAAAAAATCCACACTTCACCTCGTGCTACACATTTCAAAAATGATTTTTTTGATTCCAAGCTATGCCATGCTTCATTTCTTCATATTTTCTCTTTTTTTTTCGTCACAAAATTGTTAATGTGCCATCTATGCATCGCGTTCGACATTCATGTCAAATTAGTTGTACATTTCACCAAATTTCAAAATAGTCGCGATGCTTGCGGTCAAAGCGAAGTACAGTATCACAAAGGCAATCAAACCTACTTTTTTGTTGTGTTCTCCATTAATTCGCCTTGTATTTTGACGCTGGAACGTGTTATTGTGTTCGTTTCCTCATTTTATTCACTATTTCATTTCAAATCATTCACTTACAAACAGAAACAACGATAAGTCACTGCCAACTGGTACTTATATTTTAGTAAGATTTTATTTTCGCTCAAGTATAACGTTCTATGCACGAAAAGAACAAGAAGAAAAAACCAGGAGAGACTTATAGTTGGGTCAAAACGACATGAAACACGGACCGTTGCGTAAGCGGCCGCGCTCGGAAGCGGTGCGGTGGAGACAGCGGTTGGAATCGAGGTGGGACCATGGCGAACTGCAGAAGTGTGTGGCGGCAGCGAGGATTCCTGCACCGCTACGCTCCACCGCTCCGCTTCGAGCGCAGCCGCTTGCGCAACGGTCCGTGCTTCATGTCGTTTTGACCCGACCATACTTCTTTATGGCGCTTTCTCTCGACAACTCTAAACTTTTTGTAGGCTACAGTACACGATGCTGGACTCTACGTGTACGTAATCCGCATTCGTTTTTGTCTTGAAAACCTCTTGAGGTAGTGTTTTCACTTCACTTTCTACAACTAACTCGCGACTTTTCTATGGAACAGAAAGGAGCAAATTATTCGGTCCTGGTGAATTCTATATCTGCTCTGCATTACAGCATAATTTTTACCATGCAGTATATATACTGGAATTAAATTTATAGTTCGGGTAAAACACCCTTCTCCCTATTGGAATTATTGGAATTGCGCTCTCGGTTGCAATCGGGTAAGGCCCATCGGGTGCCGGCGACTGTTCCAAGCACCGGGCAAGGTCCCACCTCGATCAGCGCAGCCGCTTACGCAATCGCAACGCACCCAGAATTCAGGTTGTTTCTGTTTTGTTTTGGTAGTGATGTCCTGGCGCTCGCTTGGCGCTTGCGCAACACTTTTCCTAATATCATTTCGTTAGTGATGTGATCAGATTCAGAACAAGTCTGACGCGAGGAAGTGATTCAGTTCGGGAAATTTGTTGGTTGTTGAAATAGTCGTCATTTTGTCCCAAAGAGCCTATTCAAGATAATTTGGGCTAGTGTTAAAATATTTCAATGAATTTACGTATGCTTTACATATGTAATTCTCACCTACAGTAACCAGCATCTATGTTCACCTAAGCGCCGATACGAAACGTCTTCAGCAAAACATACGCATTCTCTTTCAGGACATACTACTTTGCGTTCTGCCGTGCCCCAACGTCGAACGCGTATCGCGATCCCACAGGTAGACATAAGTGTCAGCTCCACTGACGGGTGACGACTATGTTAGGTTACTTCCGAAACAGAAAGTCGTTGATGTCCTCAAGGAAAAGCATTCGGAAACACATTTTTTTCTTAGCTGGGAAAAACTACATCCTACTACGGTGCACGAAGGCAACCTAATCTGAAATAGGTAACTTTCGTGTTAATGACTAGGAATTCTTCTCTCCTCCGTACATCTGAGTGTAAACGGTGGCGATTTTTCAAAAATTCTCTTCCTAACTTCCCGTTGCTGCCATACGCAATTTCTGCTTGTATTTGCTAAGAAAAGTTCAGTTGGCAGTGTTTTATTCTATGATTATTGATTTATTGATTGATGTTATTCAGTATGTGATTCGACTTAAGAAATGCGTTTTGTATACGAGACGGTATTTGGTCACCTCATAAATATCGTTTTTCCTTGTTTTTTTTTTCTCAAAGAAGAAGATTAGGGGAATATTTTCTTTGTATGAATACCTTCTTCCTCAGGTTATGTAGAATACCCTATCACTTTTCCAGCAAACTCTAAACACTTCTTCTTTGAAATTCACTTGGCGTTGGTCTTGAAGAGAAAAGCTAATCTACAACACCGCTACTAACAATATAAACTATTGTCAAGTACAAGATGTTTGCTAAAAAAATTTCCGAGGAGATTTTTCACAGCTTGGAAAGTATGGATTTTTATTAATCTTCGATGGAGCACTTTCGTGAATTTCTGAAGAGAATGGAAATTTTGGACAAACATATGATATGGGGTACCAAAATGCTCTAAATAACCTCCTAATTACGGATGTAATGAACATTTTGTCCAATTTCGAGAAATAAGCGGAAATCCTATGAACACCCCTTCCTTCCATGGAGAGGTATCCGCGGGGTATGCCAATGGAAGGATTGCGGAGGTGTGAAAGTAATTAACGAGGCTTGAGGAAACTTTGCCCATTTTCAGGCCACACATTTGTCAAAAGTAAATTCTCGAAGTATATTTGAAATCAGCAGCTCATTTACTTCCGAATGGCACTTGCAGAATTTAATTTTGACCACTTACAAGAATTCCGACGCTTTGCGACGGATTAATCCGTCGGTGACGGATTTTGGGACACAAGTTAGTAGCTGTCGACTTTTAGTTTCACTTTAAAACAAATATCATGAGTTTTTCGCTCGAATTTGATTTTAAGCGTGCGTAGTAAATGATGACCTTATGCAGCAAATATGGTGTGCTTGTTCTCATTGAGATGAAAAACGTTAACCACCAAGAGTGTAAGAGTTCCTTGAATTTTAGCATTATGCCTACAATCCGTCGATTATCCATGTGAAAGTGCAGTGACGTTGGAGAAGCTCAGTTGTTCGTCGAAAGTTAACTGCGAACTGATTGAAGTAAAGTGAGAACACGTCCATCATCTTTCTGAAAATAGTGCTGATTTCGGCATCCATTTCCTATTCTGCTACGAGTCAAATTTCGCTGAAACAAGCCCCAGTGCAAGCGAATCAAATGTGTTCTTATGCGATTTGATAGATCACGTTTATTATTTACATGTTTCCTATGCTCAAACAATGCATAGCAATTGCTCTAGCACTAAAAGCAGTGCTTCCATTTGAAATTTCCATTTGAAATTTGAAAATTTGAATACAACTTTGTTCTGCTCAATCACGCGCGCATCGCATTTAACATTATAATTCGGTTTATTCCATTTTTAGAGCATATCCATTAAAACTATTTTCTTCGGCGTCATCTTAATTGAAGGTGCATTATGAACGATTTTAAGAAGAAGGAGCAAGGAGAGAAGAAGGAGAGAAAGGAGCATTAGCGAGACTATCTCATTATTTTCCAAGTACACACGAAAAATAGTGTCATCATACGCAAAGACATATTCCGAAGTGGTCTTTCAACATAAGGATTCTTTCTCTGAGGCACTTCAGGCACTATATTTAGAGTTATATCCTTTTCTGTAAGGCGGGTGTACCGCAGTCGGTTAGAGGTTCCGCTGTCTGCACGATTGAAAATGGGACACAACGACGTGTAATGTTAGATGCGAAGTGTGCGTGATTGAGGAGAACACGGTTGTATACAAAATTTCAAATCTCAAATGCAGATCTCAAATGGAAGCAGTGCTTTTAGCGCTACCATTTTTGGGGAGTGAATACAGGATAAAAAGAACTCTTCCTATAATCCTAGAGTAATGTTCTTCATTTTGAGTTCTCCTAGCTTAGGTTTGGCCGGAGGGTCACCTGTTGACGGTGTCGTCAAAACTATTCTTCGATGATCAACAGGAACGAAAAACACCACGCACTGTGACTATTATATTATGAAAAGCCTAATTAACCCTAGGGAAGCTGACCTACTTGTTCCAGTCTATGACGACTGATTGGATAAAAGTCAGAGTAAGTTCGTTGCTCTGCTAGTTTTGTGAATTTATTGTATTGTGTTGTGTTTCAAGCCCAATCATATTAATTCGTACCGCTGTACAAACAGAGCGAATACTTCGTCACATTCGACCAAGTTTGGCAGCCATTCCAAATGTTTTCGCTAGCATTAACAGCAAGGATTCCATTTAAAATCTGCATTTCAGATTTAATATTTTGCATGGGACTTTGTTCTGCTCAATCAAGCGTACTTCACATTTGAATTTCAAATTCGGTATGATTTGATTTCAAAACATAGGCATATCCATTAAAACCACTTTTTTTTGTAACAATTTGTAGTAAGGATGCATTATGGACGATTAAGAACGGTGCATAAAAGGGACTCTGGCGAATTCACATCATTGCATTCCGATTGCAGACGCTCAACGGCCAGCTTGAAAATCTTTTAAAAGTCTCTAATTCTGGAAACATCGTTTTAGACCTTCACTGACTTAAATAATAATCATTTTCTTTCGCAGTCGCTGCCATAGCTAACTTTTTTGCATCATTTCTAATTATTTCTCACCACTTTTCTTTCAGTTGGCAAAACTCCTTGATAACGCCTCTAAAATGTTTCAGAATGAACTCAAATGCTTTTTTAATGCTCCTTGCTACGATCGCTGCAATGGTTTTCGTCTGCTCTGGTTTTTATATTCCTAAATATATAATTCCGCTTCCCGCACGTCTGCAAGATCTCAGACGTTACAGACGTTAGTATAATGCATTTGAAATAAAGATTGTTGAGATGAACGTTGTTGCTTGGACAAACTCTTAACGATTCTGTGGAGGAAACTCAGGAAAAATATGATTTTTTACCTATATTACGCCAGGGGCCCCGTACACAAGTCTGATTGTTACCTGCACCAGGTGGCCCTGCTTTTACTAAACGCAATCAGGTACTTTAGATACGCGTTGGAAATGTACGAGCTATATAACCTACGCCGTTATATGGAAAGACTTCTCAAACATCACAAGAAGATGCCGTCATCCAGCACCATGCCAGAGTTCATACTTTGTAAGGCAATATGCCTGAGGGAAAAAGGGAATGTTTGGCAACAAATACCGATGGGGGTCGACCAGACGCACTTGGTCAATGGGTTGAATGCCAAACTAGCTTTAGCGCATGTTCGCTGAATATCTCTCTCGTAGCTGCCATGGTTCTTCAGCATCCAGCTCAAATAGCAGAACTCATTCAATAGGTTCCTCGTTAACCCTGATTCCCGCTGAAGGTCTCGAGGAATCCCACACCATGCTTGATGCAGGCTTAACAACATATTGCAACTTCGCGCTGTTAGAGGCGAATTTTATTACAGTGTCGGCGTACTCGAAATCCACCAAGGGATGTGCAAACGGTGCTAAAATGACAACGGCGGGACACTGCTCAACTTTTCTTCTCATTATGTGCTCGACGGTAGAAAAAAAGTATGGAGTTAAGCAGAAAGTATGGATTGCCGCCAAGGCCTCTTGCCTCACTCCAGTTTTCAGTTTGAACGGTGCAGTAGATCCAACTGATGTTTGAACCGTAGCAGTTGTATTTTATTCATCTCCTTTTGTTAGGCGTACTAGCTTTCCTGCAACTCCATCGGCGCGAAGCGCATAGAGAAGACGGCCTCGATGAGGAAGCGGCTTCAAGGTCGAAAAAAGATAACGGTAGACGTTTTGAACACAGCTGCCTCACTTTTACTCTCTTCACAATAAACACCTAATCCATCGTCAACCGACCAGGGCAAAAGCCGGCTTGTTTGCCGCAGGTGGTTTATTCGCTGTGTCGGATTAGTCGATTCATTCCAGAAACTTGTACATTATACGCCGCAATGATATTCCTTGGTAATTTCTTGGTTCCTTGACGGATAGTTTCGTGTGGGGAGAAGTCATAACCCATTAGGTATCCTTTCGTCAATCCATATTGTAGGGATAATCTTCGTCATCTCACGAGTCCCAGAAGGAGGAGGAGACTTCAGCACTTGTGTGCTAATCTATCGTTTCTGCCAGATTTTCCATTCTTCATCTTTTGAATACAGACTAGAACCTCCGACACTGTCTGTGGCTCTTCGCTGACCGCGGCGTATGTCTGTCTTTGGGCGTGCTTGAGTCCAGGGACTGACGATGATTGTCACTTTAGCAAAGTGATAAAATGTTGCTTTCAGATGGGCAGAATTACCTCCACGACAGCGACTCTGTTGACAATGTTTGGGTCAGGCGAGGACCTCTTCATCTTGCCGCTATACTGTCTTGGCAGAGTATCGGCTTTTCTCAGGTTCTTGTTCTCCCACGCCTTCTCAACCTCTTTCACTCTTGACTTTCATTCGTTCTCACCATGCAGCTGACGCAGCCTCCTGCCCACACGCTTCTCCTGACTGAAGTCATGGGTAGTGCAGCACATACAGAAGCGAAAAATTCGTGATATTTCAAATAATATAGGACAAGTTTTCTTTTATCGCTCTTTACTTGCTAGTATTTTTAATGCTCGAAAAAAAAAACTGTGGAGGAATGGTTAGCTTCTCAGCCTATTCGGATTTTTTTTTCAGCTTCTTGTGATTTTTGTTCTTGTAGTGTTCACAGTCTCAATAATTCGAATATATATTCGGATTTGATACTTCTATCCGATTTAAATTTTTTTGGAACTTCTTAACGTCACTTTCGTAGTTTCATTATTCACCTGGAATTCCTGTATGCCCCCTTTTTGCTACTTAATTCCAGATAATTCCAGTGGAGAATGACAAAATCCTGTTGGTCGTACTGAATCTTCCTGTATTACCGTATGTAGTAGATTGTGTGGATCAGAAATCACCAGAAATCTCTGGCTGCTCACTTATTTTCTTAATACTAGGAAAACGGGAAAACATTAACAACGTTTAATGCTATTGGAACATGTATACAGCGGTGATGAAAGACAAAAACAAAAAAAAAACAGTACATGAAAATGAGGATGCTAAAAGCTTACAATACAGTATATTGTGATAAAGAAACATTAAACGCACATGAATAATGTGAAATAACCATCAATATAGTTCTATCCTAAATGGAATGCATATAAGGATTCAACAACATCCATACGGGAATGGTCATGCAGATTTTGAGTGCTAAACTGAGGAGATCGCGTCAACTACAGAAGCAAAAAATCACTGTTCAAAAATTTGGATCATTCGAAAAATTGCAAGAGACAGGAACTAAAGAAAATTTTTCTCTTGAAAAGAATAAATTTCCTCTACCGTAGCTCTTAGAATTTCGCTTCGATCAGAATAGTTAATAGTGTATCCGTTAGCTAAAGTATATGTATGTTATGAAGGATGCGTGTTCGGCGCAAGGTATATTGCCTCAGGCTAAATTTTCCGGCTAGCATACTTTGGCCTAATGTTCATGGATGACATTTTGAGAAACACTAACTCTCATAGTAATAGTTCTAGCCATTGCTAAGAATATAGGTTTGGGGCTTAAGTCCCTGTGCCTTAAAATTTGTCTTTCTCTTCTTCTAAAGTGTTAAAATTTGAGTTTTCTAAGGGATACACATATTATATTTTCGAACAGCTAACAAGCGACAAGTACGATTACAGTAACCCAGTGATTAATTCGATTGTGAAAATATGACTGGTCCAACTCAGTTATGGTCATCCCATACCAGAATTTTTAGAAGGATTTCGTAGTTGATCCTTAGGTTCAAATCTTTTTCTTTAAAGCGATATCAAGCAAAACTCTGCCAGCCCTAATATATTTTAGTTCATGTCTACGGTACTGTCACTACCGTATTAGAGAATAGAGTGAATCCTGTTAGACATTCGAACCACATTCGAATATTTCGATTATAATCCAACAGAGAGTCCGCTATGGTAGGAGATATTTGTAACCACCCTCAAGGTCAATCAATTTGATCAAGGAACAAGTTGTTGTAAAGCGAAGAGATTATGGATGTGAAGGGTTGTGCAGGAGTGATGAGTTTGAAGCCTAAATGCGGACAATTCTGTCCGGGACCTCATTTCCACTGTGGGTTGTGGTGATTGTGTTACCGAAGAGGAGTTTTTTTTTTCGACAAGGCGAAGATAAGGGGCTAAAATGACGAAGAAGGCGTGATGATTTTTTTTTCACTTTTTCGTCAAAATTCCACCATTTCTCCTCGTCTGAGAACCTCAATCAACAACGACGGGTTACGGTAGCCAAACAACCGCCTCTTCCCTGAGGATATCGCAAGAAACGCAGATTGATATTGGAGCAACATAAACATCAGACATCTAACATTAAACACGTACCATTGACCTTGTCGGCATGAAGAACTTAAAACCGTTCCGGTTTCCGGTGGAGAAATAGGCGAGGGCGAGGGGTTTCGAATGCCTTGAAGAATTTGTACAAGGGTTCGTGGAGGCGTTTGCATTGTTTCCAATAAACCATGAGAAATAAATGCAAATGTTTACCAGTTGTACCATAGTAAGGGTACAAGAAAGAAGAGGAGGAAGGGAGGGCGGGAAGGGAAGGGACCAAATAAGAAAAAAAAAACGCATGCTGCAGACTCGTTGTTCAGTTTTTTTTCACAATTTATGACTGACGGGACTTCGTCCCATCATTCTAGCAGGGCGTGTAGGTGACAGTAATCGTTTTAATCCGCTAATGTACGGAATTTTGAACTACCACGTTACTTATTGAAATATTTTAGATATTTCTGTGCATCAGGATCAATCAGTAAAACTCTACGGATTTTCTTTCGCATCAGAATCCTGGGTTTTGTTTACAAAACGATCAACTACGCTGAATCTAATCGTATAAACTGTAAACTTGAATTTCGTAGGTGGTAAATAACCTTAGGTGTTTAATTGCCGACAATTTTACTCGGAGGGAATTAATGATTGATCCGATTTATGAGCCGATTTGCCCCAATTTTTTTCAGTTTCCGGCTTTGACGAAAAAGAGACGGGTTGTTTTCCGATGATGTGAGATCAAACTAATATTTTAGAAATTCTTTTCATAAATTTTGCTTTGCGACTGCTCACGGGAAATTTCAGAACCACGTCACCGTAGAAAAAACCAAGTAGAAGAGGCCAAGTTTGACTGAAAGTTTTCTTCCGCCCAAATCATACTTTTTGGTTGATTCCTACTCATTTTTACCTGTTTTCCGTTCACTTTTAAAGTTCAAATCCAGAACTATGAGTTCTCTTTTGATCTATAGCTGCAAGAGATCCTCACAAAAAAGGTATTGAGAAGATACTACATAGATCATAGGAGATGGCGAACAGGAAATTACGGTGGTTATGAAATGAGGTGGAAGATTAACGTGGAAAAAAGAACACAAGGAAAAAGTGTCATTGAGGCGAGATTTCCTGAGCACTCAAAAGTTTGAGAAGAGAAGGAAGTGAGGGTAACACCTGGAGAATGTGCTGATAGGAAAATAACTTGATTTTAAGTCATTTTGCTCGTCCATCGAACAGAATTTACACGATTTAAGCAGTAAGAAGAAACTTTCCGAAAGTCAGGGAATTAAAATCGTTGTTCAGTCGGTGGTGGAACATTCGCGACATCCTGTACCTTCACTGAGCCCAACGTTCGTGAACGTACGAATTCGTCTGTCGTCCATTCACATGGCTCACCTTTGATGAAAATGATGAATATGATGTTTGTGACGACCTGGAAAAAAGAAAGAAATCATAGGGTCATCCTTTTTTCGATATTATCAATTTCTTTTCAGTTTTGAACTCATTTTACTCAACCACGAGAACAAATCTTTCTATCCGATACTCTTAGTGAAATGTTGAATTCACTGTGTTAAGAGGAGTCGAGGGAGGTATGTAACTCGGCTAGTTCTATTTGTATACAAACATAGATCCATCTTATAGGAGAAAAAAACAACAACAACAATCACAGGTAAACCCGGAAATTTAGTGGCGTCCGACTGTTGTTTTTCACTGGATTCAACGTAGCAGGAAATAAATAGTTCGGGTCTTTTTTTCTGTTCTTTTTTGTTGCTGTTGTTTTTCAACAGAGACTAGTTCCATTTTATTCGTCTATTGAATAAAAACACAAATAAAAATACTTTGTTTGAACAGAATTGCGCTGCCCCTATCCGATCACTAAATCGATCGATCGACCAGAAAGCGTCATGATCAATTGAGAGAGAATTCGTAGTCGGAAGTGAAATTTTGAGTAAAAAAATGTGGTCGTTAATTAAAAATTAAAAATTTGGTTGAATTAAATATAATTAAAACTAAAGTATCCGGGCGATGCAATAATTTAAATAATTCTGATTCAAAACTCCTGATTTTCTTCAAAATTAAACCCGTCAATTTTCTTGGTAAGAAAGTCTCGAACCATTACTTTTTTCAAAAACTTCACTGCAATTAACTTAAAACCCTTAACTTTTCTTCTATCCAGAAAAAAATCCCTTCTTTCTGTTTTCATGGTCCACCACAATACAATAGAAAATAAGCGTGAATGAATGAGTACTGTACTTACCATAACTGCGGCAATAATTAGAAACACCCATTTCCATTCATCCTGAATATTGTTCGGTGTGAGTGAGTTCACAATAAATGGTACAACCAGCATTGTTATTGTGATTCCTAATGAAATGTTCCCAGTGACGAAGTGACTGAAAAAAATCCGACTGTATGTGTGTGTGTTTTTTTTTTTGTCAAAAAGAAATTTTAATTTTGTTTGATGGATATGAGAAATAAATGAGAACAAAATGGATAAAGTATTGGAAGGATCAGAAAAAAGAAAGACGGAGAAAAGTTCTCTGTGCAAAAAAAAAATAGGCAAAATTAGGAGGCAGATCAATCCTCAGATGGAAATTTTCATTTTCCCGTAGTGTCATCATAAACGATAAATGAGAGAAAATTCCTTGGATTATTGATTAATTGGGAACATAACAACATACATTGGCGCTATACGGCTTATTTAATATTTAATTAGCAAGCAAAAAAAATTAGCCACTAGCAAACCAATAGCTGAGGTATCTGATTCAATTTTTAATTTTTTTAATAATGAGATCTTGAATAAATAATTTTTATACCTGTATTGCTTCGACAGCACAGGACCTGCCTTAAAGAAACCACCAGTGGTTGCACCTAGTATGCCAGCTGCGCAACCAAGAACAATCATATTCAAATTCTGAAGGAAAAAATCAATTTAAAAAAGTTTTCTAATCTATGGATTGTAGTTTTTTTACTGCTACGGTACCTTATTTGAGTCACCCATAAAGGCAAGGATTGAAAGAAAAACTGCTGAACCCAAAAAAGCAAGCGAATTAAACAATCGGAATTTGTTGCTTTCGGACAGGAACTTGATTCGATCCGATAACATTCCTGAAATCGTAAATGCTCAGGAGGCAACTATGAAAATGGATAATTCCATGTGAACTGTTGTTAGAGACCTAGAGTCAACTAAAATTTTCTCTGGATCCTAAGTGCTAGAAACAGAAGAAGCTCATTATCAATTAAAAATATTGCCGGAATTTTCGATATTAGTTTTTCTACGAAAGTAGACAACGTTCCCAGCTAAAACAACAAAAAGGCGAAAAGGAAAAGAGAAAAATCTTAAGTGCACCAGTTGATCCAACGATACAACTCATTCCATCCACAGGATTGACGAAATGAAGCGTTAGCTGGAGTTTATTATTCGATGTTTATTATTATTATACGGGTGCAAAAAATTGGCTTATCGAGTAATTTTACCGCTAATCCAGTTTACACTGTCCCAGTCTGCCAATCCTTTGTCTGTAAAGAGTTAGGTCGTTGGTTAAAAAGATCAACTGGCTTCTACATACTTCTGTGCTTCATACGTTTTCGATATTCGAATGTGTCAATGTGTTTTGTTTTTGCAATTACACTTGCAAGCTGCATCCTTATTTGCCCGCGTTGTCGAGAATGGAACCAGGTGTCGAAAATTTCGGATGAACTCTACGTCTCAAGAAAATATTCTCCATCTCCCTTTTTTTTTAGAAAATTCATTCTTTTGGTGTGTGCGTTACATTTTCCGTGAATAATTCACAACGCTACATTCAGGTCATCATCATCCATGAATATGTGCAATTCCTCAGGAGAAGGATACGTGTAATCCGTTTTGTAAGGAATTTGACTTCATTAACCCAGTAGTTCTCATAACGAAAAACCATAAAATTGGGACCCGGATTACTGGGACCCAAAAATTGGTGGTAACAAAATTTTTCACTACTCCATTTTTGATTATTCCAATTCAGAAACTCTCTTATCTGCTTTAAAATCGCTTTTTTGGTAAGTTTCGCCTTCTCAGGATAATCACCGTTGTCAGAATACGGTGCGGATGATTCTACTACTCAAAAAATATGGAAGAAGGCTAGGAATTTGCATGAAAGCGAGGAGTTTTGCCGAAAAATGAAAAATGAGAAAAATAAGACGTTTGCGTTTTTTTTCTAGATGACAATACGACAAAAATAATGATATAATAATGTAATAATAATAATAATAATAATATATTATCAGACCGAAGATCAATTTGCTGAGAAATTGAGCGAGTGGCGGAAGTGCAGCAGTGAAACCAGTTTTATGTACAGCAAATCCGAGAACTGAAAAAAAAAACGTGAAACGAAAAAAAATAATACTTCCGCATAACCATGGCGTCGATACCACTATCCAGAACTTACCAGTAGACAGATATTTTGGTGAGAAAAGGAACATCATATTCACACAGGTGAAATTCCCAATCGATGCAATCCATACAGCCCATATTGACGGAGTTCTGAGGATCGCTGCATACGGTATCGTTTGTAGGGCCCGTTTACTAAAATTCACAATTTTTAATTATAATTTAGGCAGAAAAATCGAGCTACACCACCGTGGAAAGAAAGGAAAAAGATATGTCTGATGTATTTCATTATTTTTGAGTCTCTTTGACAGCAATTTCAAATAAGAGGCGTTCTGAAAAGTGATTATATTAAGAAATATAAAAATAAAGAAAAAATAAATAAGTAAAAAATTAAGAAAAATAAATAATAGAAAATAAACGAAGACTAGAAATAAAATAAAACTATATAAAATTATATTACTAACTTATATGCGAAAGCTTTATGAAACTTAAATTTTTATGTAAAGTTGGTTCGTTTCCGGATGGTAGGTTTTTTTTTCTGAACAATCGATGCGATTCGGCGCAAAATTCTAATTATTCCTCCGAGTCGATGTTTGGTCAAAGTAGTTAAAAATAGATTTTTTTTTCGACGAAACTCGCACTCGTCCAGCAAACGGTAGTGATTTTTAATTAATCCACGAGTCCCCACCACATTTAAACGTCCAATGATCAAGAGTTCGAAAATACACGATACTGTACTACACTAATTTCTGTGTCAAAGAATAGCGATTAAACAAAGCGGATTAGAGCGAAACGGATCGTTCCACACAAATGAGTTCAAGAATTATCGAATCCTATGCGTAGTGTCTTTTTTTCTCGCTACAAAATTCGAATTTCTAGTTTCCCCCACGATTTTACACGTATTTAATGAGTGCGAACTTTTTTTTTTCAGAAACTAGCCTACAAAACATAATATATTCACTGTCTTTGACGTATCTGTCCGAGGATACATCCATAAAACGTATGAACTATGTACTCTCACCAAATACTTTTATGGAAAAAGGGAATTCCCCATTCAAAATTCGTACTTACTCGACATTTTCAGCTTTTCCGACACCAATCTTACGCAGTTCCACATTTCCGACAAATGGATGTTTTCCAGGAGAATTACGGTAGAATAGACCGTATGTGATGAAGAGGAACAATGAGACAGCACCATGAGCGTAGAAAATCGATGGCCATCTGAAAAATACAAAATCCCAAGATCTTATCTGAGAACGTGATGATCGCATCGATTGTGAACCTCTATAATTTTATAGTTATTGATTGATCGGTTGAGTATTCCATACGTACGCCACAAATGGATACTTTCACAAAGATTTCCTGTCTTTTTTTTCAAAACTTGGTGTAACATATTGATGTTTGACGCCTTAGGGTATATTCTTCTTTCTTCCACAAAGTGACTTTTTTTTACCAAGCGTAATTGCTTTGTTATTACATTCGTACGAAGTTAAGAAAATACATTTGTTATTTAAAATAACCGGTCCTGTGTGACTTTAGGCGTGAAAATACCCACCCACAATTGTCGAAATATTACCGTAATGGCCATATTGATTCGTAATCTAAGAACAATTTGGAGGTTGGAGAGGATGAATAGCGTGAGTTAGTGAAAATTAGTAACTTTTCGCTGCGAACAGCATCACCAGAAAATAGCAGCAGTTGTTTGAAAAATGACAGAAATTTTATTTATATAAAAATCTGGGACAAGGTCACAAACTGTCTACACCTCTTGTACCGCGCGAAAGTACGGTAGTCTTCATTTGTCAATGATCTGAATGAGTTCCCCAAAACAACTACCGCCGCGCGATGCGTGTTCGACGCGGTCACTCGGTTGAACTGGTTTGACGTCGACTATGTTTGGTTCAATACAGTTAACTGGTCACAGTGGGGTGTCTCCGAATTGAGATCTAAGGATTAATGAATCGAAAGCCAATCTGTGAATATTTAGCCCTTCTAGCTCTTTCGATACGGTAATCACCAAATAGTAAACAAACCACGATACAAAAATAGTAAATAAGGAGAGAAGCATGCAAAAAAATAATATTCGGATAAATAAGTGACAGAATTGTTAAGCACTCACAAACAACAAACAAGAAAACATTTTCTAAAAAATCTAATAGTCAGTTACTACTTAGGGCTTGTCCAGAGAAAATTGCTGAAAGTACCTTATTTCATTACTTTTTGTTTACTTTTATTATTTATTATTGTTGCTCGCCAGTTTGTTTATTATTATTCGATCAAAACATTGTAATGAAGGTGTGCAATACACCGATACATGAGTCATATGTTACTCATACGATCATAGGAGTATATTTACAAGATTAGGCCTAAGTCGCGTAATCGCGAAACGATCCCTGAGTTTTTTTTTTGCAGACTACAGCTGTAAACAGTTAGAAGAACGCTGTTTCTTTGTGCCCTTCTTCTTTTTTTTTCGTATTTCAATGGATCGATTGAGGATTTGGACTTAAAACAACATTTTAAAGAATCCCAGATAAATCCCGTAGAACTTCTGTCGAAGCTCCTCGAAGGTATTTTTTCTTGTTTACTGTCGGGAAAAATCCAACTGAAGTGGATTAAAGTGGATTAAGTATGTATATTTACCTAAATGCACTACATAGAGCTCCTGAAGCTGGCATTGTACAAGCGGGTGCCAATTGAACGTAAGCGACCAAAGCTGAGACGAATAGACCATTCTGAAAAAATTAACTGCTTTAAAATCCTTTCAATTTTTCTTCCTTCACTTAATCATTAGGTGCCTACGGATACCTGCTTAAAATAGGTCCATTTAGCACAAAATGATCCGATCACAGGGAAATTAGCGGCGAACGCGAATCCTTGTAAGAAACGAGCGGCAAGAAACCAGTAGAAACCGAGCTGAACACATTCTCATTCGTCAAATTGTATGCATCGATCACCGTCGAGTCGAATGATGTCGAATATAATGGATAATTGTTCCGTAAACATAATCCAACAAAAGATTTTTTTTATAGAATGATTGACAGAAAAAAATAAATAGCTTCTCATTAAAAACTAATACTTAAAGAAACGGAAAACGGTACTTAAACGGTTTTTAAGCCTAAGCAAACACCGCTAGGATACTGTAATTGCGAAAGCTTGCCATATTTAGATTAGATCTATAGTTATTTATTTATTTATTTACTTAAAAAGCGCGGATGAGTTTGTAGCTCCTGAATCGCTGAACTCAGAGCAGTAGAATGACTTATGTTATCGCAGAAAAAAAAACAATTTTAATTTTTTTGCTATGATTTTAAAGGCTTTTTCAAGTCAAAAATTCATAAAACGAAAAAAAAAATTGAAGGACGTGTGAAAATCCTTTAAAATTATTAGCAGCACCACGAGAATGAGGAGCCTTAAGGGGAAAAAAATTCCTTAATAACCTTAAATCACTTACCCTAATAGTTGTTGGTATTAGAAGTGTAGAGATGGCGCTAAGCACTCCAAGTCCAGCAAATACTGTCCGAATCCCGAATCTATTCACCAGATGTACTGTAGGGAAATTTCCCAGCAGTGCAGCCACAGCCACCACAGAAATCGCCCATGATTCTTGACCTTAAGGTAACTCTTACAGTTTAATAGTTCAAATCACGATCAGAAATTGTAAATTTGTATTTAAAATTTATATAATATAATATAATTTTTAGATATTATAAAATATCAACGGTAAAATAGAGACTATATATTTGAAACAGAAATAGTAGGGTTCAAAATTCATAAGCTTAAAAATAACGATAGAATTTTTTTCAAGTAGAATTTTAAATAGAGTTTTAATTTTTTTTAAATAGAAAAATGATTGCAATATTATATATTACTGTATTATATGATTATGTCATATTATGTGTTCTCTGTTCTGGTTCTCCGTTTCTTCGGAAAACTCCTAATTTTGAGATCTGAGGAAGTGCAGAATGGACCTGTAAAAAGAATAATGGACGCATTTATTGTCCATTATTTCTTTTCCTCCATTTCCTGATGAGTCTCCTTATTGAGACCTGCGACAGGGGAAGTGAGACCCAAATGTTTGTACCATTGTAGCCAAACTTCAAAGTCTGTCATTTTCAAAAGTTACGATTTATACGAAAGCTGATAACTTACTAAAGTGCATAGTACATAGTTATGCTGAACTTCATAACAAATATCTATCTTAGATTGGAATAGGGCGGATGTAGCGCAGCCGGTTAGAGGACCACTGTAGCCACACGGTCGATAGTTGGAAACCGCCCTAGTGCCGAGCAAACCTTTCATCCTTCCGGGGTCGATAAATGGTGCCAGACTTGTCTGGGAGGATAAAAACACTGACTTGATCATCGGCTGGCCCCAGCAAGTCATTGTATAGGCCAACACGCGTTCCAAAACCCCAACGATTACGAATTCCAGTAAAACGCGTTGGCGCATCCCAAGTGGATTGATTAACGCCAGTGACTTCATCCTTTATCTTTTTAAATATTTTTTAAGGTGGTATTTTTCCATGCATGCAAAAAATTCAAATATTTTTATCTGTTAACAAATTCTCCACTGATAACCTGTGGAGAGTTTTTTCTTTTTCTTTTTTGAACTCAAATAGCAGGTGCTAAAAGAAAATTCTTTAAAAAAGTTGTTGAACTCCGAGAATTTCTACTAAAACCGGCGAGAACTGTGGATTCACCGTATCCCTTCGTGTCCTTATTCTCCTTTTCTTTTTAAAAATCTGACGTCAATGATCACGTAAAGTCAATTAGTCGTTGTTGTAAAAATGGTGGACAGGCTCAGGAAAAAAAAAAGAACGATTTGAATACTAAACGGAAATTCCACAGATTTTGAGTATTCCTTAAAATTTGACTAAAGGTTAAACATTTATCTCTGCGGCTCGAAGATGTTAACTATGAAAAAAACCTCTATGAGAAAAAATTAAGCTGCGTGATTGGAATACAATAGTATATATAATATAACAGTGTAATAATAATAATATAATAATTTTATATATAATAATATCCTTAAAATGTTGCTTACTATGTAAAATGGTGTTAAGTGAATGAAAAGTCTAAAATGGAATAATGAAATAATGAAAATATAGATAAAAATTTCCCCCCCAAAAAAAAACTCAGTTCATATTTTTCTGCTAACTGGAAAAATTTACGTTTTTATTCAGCCTTCAAACCTGTCATGTAAAGTTTTATCAAAATTTTCAATGCGCAGATATTTTCTCGATAAAAAATAGTAATATATAGTTTCTTTCGATAGAAAAAATAGTAGTTTATAATATCGTATGTATAATATAAATAAATTAATATAATATATTATATTAATGCAAAATAATATAATATAAAATAAATAATAATATAAAATAACGAATATAAAATATAAATAAAATAATATATAAATAATATATTGTGCGTATAATGTGTAGTATAAATATAAATATGTATAAATATCTTTAAAATGGAGTTCACTGTGTTTCCTCCCCCCAAAAAAAAAACTGCGTTTGGTTAACTGAAAAAATTAATAGAAAAATATAATATGTAGTAATATAATAGTAATATGTAGTAATAAAAAGTGCGTTTAGTTAACTAGAAAAATTTTGCGTTTTTATTCAGTCTCCAAACCTTTAACACAGAATTTTATGATCATCTTGTATATGTAGGTATTTCTCCTTCATGGATATGGACATAGATGCGCGTATGGATATGGAAGTGATCTTTAAAATCTCTCCGACGACGCTATCATCACGATCGATGTGAAATGTTCCGGCGGGGCGCGCGGAAGCGCGGGCGGATGATTATGGTCGGCCATCAATCAGCGGTATCACCTATGACCGGTCACGCATACGCATCACGCGCAAATACGGGCCGGGCATACACGAACGCGTACGTACGTACATACGGGCAGAAATTTCCAAATATGGCAAAATGTACTCACGTTCGTGAGGAGTTTCTATTTTTGTGGAACCAAATAAACACAACATCGGATCGGTGAACACACACAAAAACACAGAGATAGTAGCGCAAACAAAAAAAAACAGCCGAAACGGTACGTACCGTGCGTGAATCGTGGCTGTGACGTCTGTGTTTCTTTAGTCATCGTGTCGTTGACGCCTTCAGCTACCGTGTCCGATGCTTCCATACAAATCAACGCAAAGTTGAAACATAGGATGTTAGACCTTAATAATTATATATAATAATATTATATACTAGTTATAAAATTATGTATTATAATATATATATATATATATATATATATATTATCTATAGATCGATACATATAGCGACACGAGGCTATTTCTAATAGAACCCTCTTCCAGAGCAAAATTACTATGGTTTACAGGACACGTGGAATAAATTACACCAAAATCAAAGGAAAGAAAAATCTAATTTTTTAGTTAGTTTTTTAAAATCATTTTCTTGAATTATTCTGAATTTTTATTGTTTAAAATTACTTATTTATTCCAAATTTTCGAAGTTATTACTAACTTCACTTTAAAATTGTTTATTTATTTCATTTTTTAGAATTAATTACTTATCTTTTTTTTTATAAATTTTATTTTCCAAAAGTACATTTTTTCAAGCGTTCTGAGAAGAAAAGGCAAGCTTTCTATACTAGAAACGATCGACTGTTTTTTACTAGGTGAAAAGTTTCCATATTTGGAAATTTCTGCCCGTGTGTACGTACGTACGCGTTCATGTATGCCCGGCCCGTATTTGATACAAAGATACAACAAAAGGAGATCTAGTCAAAAGTAAAAAAAAAATTAAAATTAAAGTAAACTAATTAAACTCAGGTAGCGATTGATTGGACCTTGGCTTTAAGAAGACGTTTGATGTACCAGAAAACAAAACACAACTAACTATTCTTTACTTGTTCTAGAAATTTAGCTGAAGTTTTTTTTGGGGAGAAGATTTAAACGTCAAAAATCGCGTCTCTGTCGACTAGGTCACTTTCAAATACTTGCCGTAATGTGCATCTGTTGAGTGTTGAAAGGAAAAAAAAAACACCTGAACAAGAAATTAGAGAAGGGATTTTTTCCTGGATGAGAATAGGAAGTTATCATCATCCCACAATAAAACTCTAAATTGAATGTATTCGGTTTATTTGGGAAAATGCTAGGGAATTTTTCACGTTCTAGATATTGCACAGGTTCCACTGCAAGCGGCAACAGCTTTCTTCTGGAACCTGTCCAATTTTCTTTGAATGTCTACGGTATTTAAACGTGATCAATGAGCTGTGCTGTCATTTGACGAGCGGGCCGACGTCGAACATCTCTTACACATACGTACGTACGTACACGTACGTATGCTTGTTATTCAACGCCGATGTGCGTTGATGTACGATATGTTCGATACGAGTTTATTTATTTTAGGTCATGTTAACACGGAAATCTTCTGCTTTTTCCGGGATACGGCGGCGGCGTGGACAGGTTATTGTTTTGTTTTCGTTTCGGTTTTTTTTTGCCGCGTGCATTCGTGTCGTAAATAATGCCATCGGATGATGACAATGGCAAGGTCAGAAGAAGAGAAAGAGAAGACGAGAGGGAGAAAAAGCGAGAGGGGAGGGGAGAAAGAGATTTTTTCCGATGCTTCACATAAATCTACTGTTTCCCATTAAAGTTTCCGCGTAGAACCAGTCTATCTGTATCTGTTTAAACTACGAGCCATCATAACATAAACTATCGCTACGAGGCCAAGCGCCCGAAAATCTCGTGACTATAAACCGATCATGATAGGAGCTGATTTAAGGGAAAAATGAAGAAATTATACAGTAAATAAGAATTTCATGGATGCATACAGAAAAAAACGGTAAATTTCAGTATATAAAGTCTTAAAACATTCGAGATGAATGTTGAACTATTCTTAGTATTACGGTAATTGTCTTCCAACTTATAAATAAATCATTAGTCTTTTCCTGCAATTTAAAATTTTCCCTCCGGGCAGCGCAATTTTCTGGAAGACAAATTTTTCTTGAATTTCCCTGATCGGATGGTGTGAATACCTATCTTCTTTAGGTAAACGACCGAGTAAAAAAGAAACATTTAGGAAAAACCCATCCACAAATCCCGGATTCATTGAGAAAAGAGAGCAAATGAGGGTTACAGAGAATTGTTAACGTACGTAGTTTCTTTTTATTTGGTTTAGACAGTTCAAGTAAAATAGAAAGAATTAAAAAATAAAGTGAAATAAAAAGAGATAAAAATTAAAAAAGTTAGAGGAATGGGCATATGAAGAATAAAATGATTTCTCCGACAATTTCATGGATCCCCAAAAGTTCTCGTACGCAAACAAAATACAACGATAATGATGATTCAGATGTTTTCCGCTTGTTCACGGCATATTCAGCGCAAAATATTTCCCGGTAACCAACATATTTTCAGAGTTACCCATGTTTGGTGATACTTGCAAATGATCAACAAGGATTCAGTCCTGCTGCGGATGTTCTACACAGTTGTACAACTACAAAAAAAAAAAGCTAAATGTTCCTTTGACATCTAATGAAAAAAATAATAATCGATTAATCGGATCGACGAAAGTGGAGGAATGAGAGTGATTGAGATTTATTTGAGAGAATTCTCGTCATGGGACCTTACAAAGAAGAAAGCAACAACAACTGAGAGTTCCATAATTTTTCACTTTGAAAGATGTTGCCAATAATTTTTGAGTTACTTTACAATTAATTTAAAGCAGTACAGTAACATTATTCTCTACAGTATCCTTCTATTTCTTAGACGTTTCTGCAAACGGATTTTTGTTCGATTTTCGTCCACTCATAGTGATCTTCGTATATAGTACCACATATCTTATCAGGAAAATACGAACCATTCCATTTCAGGTCATCGAATCGTGACCTCCTCCATTTTATCGTTTCACGATATCACGGCAACGTTTACGACGATGTTCCGAAGTAAATTTTATCCTTCTTAATCAGAGATCAGATCATCGCTCATTCGAATGGTTAGGAGAAGTGGAAACGTCGTGTGAAAGATGTGTTTTAATGGGATTTTATGGTCCTGGTAATTGATAGCTAATCCAGAAAACTGGGAGAAGAAAAAATAGTAGGTGGAAAAAAACGAGGAATGCTTTGAGAAGGATGGTATTCTCTTATCGTCCTAGGTACCGGATGATGATCTATGCATGATTTTCATTCAGATTTTCTTAGGTCCATTAGATTTTTCAACTTTTTCAACATTTTTTTTCCGCGGAAATAAAACTTTTAATCAGTGAGCGAGTAATTAAGAAGTAATAACAACTGTTTTTCCACCTACCATATACTCGTCAAACAGAGTAGAACAAGAACCATGACGACAAATCGTGTTCTTGTGCCAAAAATAGCAATGTATCGTTCTTCAGCCGTAGCTTGTGTTGGAAATACATCGTTCATGTTGATGATAGTCGAGGACTTATCTCACCGTGTCTCTAAAATATTGAATTTTTTAACATTTTCACGGGTACACATACATAAACGGAATGTATACAAAAACAAGAAAAAATCGAATCGAAATCATCGAGTGGCATGAGCCTACCGCCTAGGAGATTTGAAAACTATCAAGGAAGTAAAAATTAGGAAGAAAACGAAGAAGAAGTTCTTGGGAACGAACAAATATGTGATTTATTAAATATTCCCCCCTCATTACAAGGAGGGAAATAAATAAATGTTATGATTCTGTTGGCTCGCTCATCAAAATTTCCGTAATTTCGTAGATTCCGTAAAATCACCAAGAAATTCCACAATTATTCGTTTAACTGTACAATCACGGCCACCCAAGCATCAAAAATCACCTGAGAACTAATCGTGAACACGGACAAAAAATGAAGAAAAACGAATGAAGATGAATTACGAAACGATGATGTATGGTAGCGGAAACAACGAACTGAGTGGGCGGATCATGGTGGTGGTAGCACCCGACCAAAAAACAGATTACGTACGCGGTCAGTGTCGAGTCGAAGTCCCTCTATTATCAAATCAAATGAATGGAATTTCTGGATCGTCCAGGTGTCTTTCGGAAGTACTCAACTCATTCTCTCATCATTTTTTTTCTCAAAAATGAATGGAAAATGGAGAAACGAAAACAGGCAAAGGATAAGAGAAACGTAAAAATGATCACCACGACAACAACGTCAAAAAATCGCATTGAAAAAAGAATTATTTTCGGTGTCGAATTCGTGATGTTTTATCAAAGACTTTTCCTACTACTAGAGGTGTTAATTTAATTAATTTTATGCTAATTCCACTTTTCCAGCAAATCCTCAAAAGTTCGAAGAGTACTTACTGGATACGGCTGAAGATCACCGCTGCACGGCGAAAAAAAAGAACCTTTTTCGGGAATCACTTCTCGCATCGCATCCTCTTTATTTACAAAAAAAAATCGCGTGTTTCAAAAACAAGTAGGTAAATAAAAGGTAAATAATTCTAACAAATAGGTAAATAAAAGCATATTGAAATAAATAGAAATGATTTAAAATAAATTAGTCATTTGGTAGAGAAGAAGATTTGACCCTCATCCTATCTATGTTTTCCTTTTCAGAATGAGATTTGGTAAACATAGGAACCGTAACCAGTTATTTTTCCCCTTTAAAAATGTGGACCTTTTAAAAATCTCTTTTTTTTGGAATAACTAAATCTTTAAAATCTGGCTTCTACTAGACGATCGATACTAAAATCCTCTAAAATAAAAAAGTAACGAAAAAAAAACTAAATGCAAATTTTTTCCACATTAAGCCAAAGATGAGTTCGATTCTATGCTGAACAAAACTTTTGTTCCTCAAAAAACTGAATCCTCAATTTAAAATTTTTCGAGATCTTCAGAATGAATTAGCAAACATTTAAACGCTATACGTATGTATGTAGTCAAATAGAGGGCGATAAATATGAAATAAACAAATAAGGAAATAAGGTATTTTTCTGGAAAAATTCAATTATTTGCTAAAAAGACGGGATTTTCGTTGCCTTTCATAATATCATAATACTATTGCTACTACAATATATGTATTACAATTAATCATTATTATAATAATTATTATTTTATTTATTACTATAATACTACTACCATTATACTTATCATAATACTAGTCGTAATATTCGTGAGCATTGAAAAATCGCCGATGACATAACGTTGCTGCAGCACCGTTGGACAACGTCGCTCACTTCTTAAAATGTCATTAAATAGAAATTTGTGGAATAGTGTAAATTTTATGTGATTTTTTTTCTCTTGGAGAACTATCAAAAATTCGAATATTGCTGAGAACCGGGCTAAATGGGGTCATTTATTCCCCAAAATGCAATAATTCCCTGACATAATCGGAGATTATAGTTGAGAAAATATTCATGCATAGTATAAATCGTGGACGCTTCAAAAACAACAATGCTTTTCCCAAGGTTAGAAAAATTTCGTTTCGATTTTTTCAATTTTCAAAGGCTAAATTTCAAACGATAGACAATGTGCTTCTCGTTGCGAAAAACAGCGCTAATCTTACTCCTACAGTAATTTTATCGGAAAGAAAAATTAGAATACGTTTTTAACTTACGAGATGTCAACCGTTTTCGATGAGAATGTTCTCCGAAGTTCCAAAGACAGGAATCCAACGACATGAGATCTTGATGCGATTATTTTTCTCTGAAAGAAGCTGCTAATCGTCTCGAAATACGAAAAATCAAAGAAAAAACTTCGTGATTTCCAGGAATATTTCTTCCTACTTTGTTTTTTTTTCAGACATTGTGAAGAAATCTCACAAAATTTTACCAAGAAAAATACTTCTAATATACTGAAATACAAATAAAAATTAGTACAAAATCCTTGACGGAGCACTGACGAAAAATTCTGTAAAAAAACGCTCAATCCTTATATTTTTTTCTCCAAACATTAAAAAATTACTCTTATAGGAAAAAAAAATAAATTGTAATATTCTATAATCACAAATAAAAATATCGAAGTAGTCAGCATCAGCTTTGATACACGCGTAAATTTGTTCCTTCATGTGAATCGATGCTGAAGCGGAGATAATTAAATCACTAAATTTTTTTCCACGTTTCAACTCTTTACCTGTTTTCCCAAAAACCAGAAAAAAAGAACAAAAGAAAAACAAAAGACAGAAAAATTCAATGGATTAAGATCCGAGCTGTTCGTAGGCCAGAAATCCTACGTGAAAAAGGATTACGATTTTGGTCTCGAGGAAGTGGATCGTTGTTTTGACTCCATGGCGCCACACTTTCCTTGAGGATCCCTTCTTTGAACAATGTTTTAAGCGAAGTCAAATATCACGCGCAAAATTTTAAATTCGGGATTGAGTTTTTGGAAGAAAAAAATTCTAAGCCAGCATGTATTTGAGAAAAAAATTTCATACCAAGATTTTTTCTGTTTTTACAGAAAAAAAACACCATTAATTTTCTTGTAATAACTTTTCCAGCAATAACTAAATAACTTATAGATTCAATTATTATATTCATTCTCAATAATTTAATAATTTCATTTTTATTTTATATATTTATATTTATGTGCTGTTGTGGACTACCGGTTCGTCACAACTTGTAAATGAAATGAGTTTCCTGTTGCTGAGCAGAGCTGCTGCGAACTTTTTTTTTCAAAAAAAAAAAACTCTCGCAGAATCCATGGAAAAAAGAAATTAGAACAATTCGTTTGGATCTGTTTGAGTGAGCGGCGATCGGTGGGAATCGAAGAGTAATTCAGGAAAAACATTGATGTTGCCAATGACAGCCGTATATACACACTAAAACCAGTACTGATAAATCTGATTAGCAGTAAGTTTGCTCAACACAAATATTTATGCTGTGCTGAGAATTTTGACGTATGACTCTTGAGGAGAATTATAAAAGTTCGATCTTTTTTTCTGGATCTCGCCTGAATTTTCGAATATCCTTACGCTGAAATTGTACCAACACACCAGAGCATCCGTGATTTCTTAATTCCATAACTATATAATTGTGATTATTGATTATTACTATTCTTATTTTTACTATTACTACGGTATTAATTATACAACAGTAATTCTATTGTAATTGAGACTGTGGACAATTTTAGAAGAATGGAATATTTGACTTTTGATTGCTTTTATGATGAATAATGTCGTAATGGCATCCGATGGGCTGTGGAAAAAGTTTTAAGTGATTTCTTTCACCAACTTTCCAGAAATTGTCCCAGTCAAATTCTAAAATTCATTATAATCAGACAGTTAACCTATTTAATCGATCCTCTTCACATTTTTACTTGAACCTAAAGAAAAACTTAAAACTTTTCTCTTTTCTTCGGGTCCCAACAACGGTAATAATTATAGCATACATAATATTAAGAAAATAAATTGGATTTGAATAAATTCAGTGACAACCTTCAACATGCTGACAATGACATAATAAAAATAAAATTAATTAGATTTGAAGCGAATAACCATCGGTATGTCGAAAATGTTGGTCCGAAAGAGATGTTTCACAGAGATCAAGATATTTAAATCCATGATATTGAGTCAAGATAATCCAAAACTTTGCGGTGAATCCAAAAATTTCTCCGCGATTCATCCGGACATTTTTGGTAGGTACCCAAAAAGGTCGTAAAGATTTTCAAAATCCATCTTTTTTCCGGCCAAGATTCCCACAACGATTTCTCGATTCGGTCCAAAATTATGGTTTTGCTTTTTTTTTCCACGTGATTGCACTTTTTTGCCAACATTTTACCAGAATTTCGAAAAGAAAAATAAATCGATTACACTGGATCTCATAGGATAATTTCCCTTACCTGCAGCGTAATCAAAAAGTTTGAAAGGATCTTCAGATTAAACATTTTTACCAGCATTTCTACAATAATTCTTTAATGATTGGTCCCCGCTGCTATGACGCTCAGAACAAATATTCCCGAACGAGCGACCAGTGAACGTTGACGTTTTAATTTTGCTTGTGTTTTTCTATGGTCGCAAAAGAACTCAGACACCATAAAAATGCGGTCGAGAAAAATTCAAATTTTAAAATTCCCATCCAAACAACCACAATTTTTCTCATGTCCTCAAAGTAGAAATTCATATTTTTTCATAATTTTTTTAAAAAATAATTTCTGAATATTGTCTTGAAAAAATCACATGATTCGGGTGATTAGTGGTAGAGGGCAAAATTACCGGCGGCAATCGAAAACGGTTCGGATTTTGGAGATGAGCTGGAGTTGGTCGGATCTTTCGAGCCGATCGTAGCCGCTTTGTACGGCTGTATACCGCAAGGTTCAGGCCGTTCTCACTTTCTCGCGCTGCAAACATTATTTACTTTGCGAGATATGTTTGTATCTAAGGACATGTCGACTCGTTGTTTGCATACGATGAGCACAGAGGGCGTGCTTCATTTCCTGGTGAGTTTCCTTTTTGAAACCTGCAACCAGGTTCAATCGGACTAAAAATAATACTGACCCAAGAGACCAGTTCAAGAAAGAAACCCAAATACCCACAGATTTTTTTAGGGTCCCATATAACCTGTTTGCGAGTTCAACAAACGAAAAATTATTTCCTAAAGTCGACCCTGCGTACTGTAATGATGAGATAATCGTCAACGAATCAAGCGCCAAGGGAAAGAACATTACTCTGGAGCGAATTTCATTTACGATAATAGAGGAAATGACTAAGGTGGGACCCAAATGTTTGTTCCATTGTAGCCAAACATCGAGCGTTGTTAATTTTCGAAAGTTACAAGTTATACGAAACCTCATAACTTACTAAGGTGCATAGTACATACTTATACTAAAATTCATAACAAATATTCATGTGGAGTAGGGCGGGTGTGATACAGTCGGTTGGCGGACCACAGTAACCATACGGTCGATGGTTCGAAATCGCCCCAGTGTCAACCAAGTTTTTCATCCCACCAAGGTCGATAAATTGGCACCAGACTTGTCTGGGAGGATAAAAACACTGACTTGACCCATCGGCTAGCCTCCACATGTCATAGTATAGGCCAGTTACACGTTCGTAAACCTCAAACGATTCTGAATTGGAGTGGGGGCGCATCCCAAGCGGATTGATTAACGCCAGAAACTTTATCCTTTATTCTTTTTCAATGATGATCCTTCGCTCTATCGCTACGAGATCTGGAATATTTTGAACATTTGTGCACACACGTGCAAAGCAGATGGATCCAATCGTTTTTTTCTAGAATGTCTTTTCTTTGTACTTGTGCAAACACCGATTTGTGCCAAGACTTTCAGATCTATTTTTCATGTCCATTTACAATTAGTGCTGCAGAAGTAATGATATGAGATTTCCGCTCTAAATTCTCTGAAACAAAACGATATTTGGATTGCTGGTTGTTATTCCTCTGGATGACGTGACACACGACGATGCTCGAGCGATGCTAAGCTGAACCGCCCAAATGCTGTCCCCTTGTTGCGTTGGAGAAGAATTTTTTTTTCAAACTAAAAACTGCACGTGGTGCTGGAAGATATTATCGGAATTTTTTATATCATTTGGTAGAGAATTTATTTATTTATTGAAAACACCGGCAGGTGTTCCACAAAACAAAAAAAGATGGAACGGAGCTCAATATAATTTCGCCTGAATTTTACACAACAAGACTGGCCCTTCAAAGCATAAAAAGTGGTGTGTTTGCTGGTCATTCTCCTGCTACGGAAGGTGAGAAATCCTCACGCAAAATCCTTTTACCAGACCCAAAACGCTACGGTAGATGAACGGGTATTAGGGTTTGGGTGACCAACTTAACTTCGAACGGAGCAATCTGTCAGGGACCCTGGGCGAGCGGGTGATGGGAACTCAAGCGCAAGGGCTCACCAACTTTGCTATCCTTAGACGACTTTCACCACTAGGAGAGAATAAGGGCCAATGGTAGGGACGAATTTTAAATGAGCATATCAAAGCAGAATTCCAGCTAGCTAGTGTCATAATGAACAACAGAGAAAGAGGAACTAAAACTATGAGCTAAAAACACATACAAACCCAATGCTTATTGTGGTCGCTTGTTAGAGGAGGAACTTGCTCCACTCTTGTCTCTGAAACAATGAGATTTTAGGCCTCCCTCATACCTAGAATAGATAGGACATTAAATTTGGATAGCCTGCTTTTGAATATCTTAGAGTTTGGACTAGACATAATTTCAGCTGGAAGTAGAGTAACCCAACGCGCAACTCTGCAGAAAAAGGGGTTAAACATAGTTGAAAAGAATTTTCGTCTGAGTTTAGAGTAGTGCAAATTGAAACTCCCTGTTCTCCCGCTTGTTGGTAGAAAAATCCAATACTTGCTTGCCTTTAGCTTAACTTCCATTCGTAGGATCCGAAATCCCAACACTAAATTGTTGACCACTCGTCTGTACTTTAAGCTTTTTAATTTCAGCGCGTTAAGTCGAGTTTCATAGGAAGGGAGTGTGTAAAGGTAACCGGGAGAAAGCATCTAGAATAACCCAGCCTAGTGAAAATTCGTTTCGCTTGCCCTAACTTTTTGACATCCTTTTTCAAGAATGGACTCCAGACTGGCGTGGCGCATTCTAGATGTGGAAAAACGTTTGTCTTGTAAAGAAATATTAGTAAATCAAGGTCCTTAACGTACACGCTCCTCATTATTATAAAAATAGACGACAGCACTTTTGTAGTGACAAAGTCAAAATGAGTGGAGAAGTCGAACGATTCATTTATTATTACCCCAGGGTCTCGAACTTGCTCTTGATATTGAATAGTTGTTGAATTGCAAAAGTAGTTAATCTGAGGAGAATCTCCGAAACGCAAAGCAACTACTGTTTTGGAAAGATTTAAAGGTAGATCCCATTTTCTTGACCATGATACCATTCTCTGGATTGCTAGAAAAACCGTGTTATGGGCGAAAATTTGCTCATTAGGTCGATATGTACCTTAAAAGTCATGTGTCGTTCTTGAAGATGCGATTTCAACCAGTTGAGCAACTGTCCGCGAACTCCATATTTTTCGAGTTTGAAGAGAAGTTTTTTGTGGTTTACCACGTCACACGCTGTAGAGAAGTCAAATGATATTACGTCGACAGACTTCCCTTTGTTTACTTCGGACATCCAATCATAGAGCGAATCAGACAATAGTGAAGTAGTGGAGGATCCAGATTGGAAGTCGTGTTGTTCGAAAGGAATGATATCTTCTGATGATAGCCACTCGTTTAGTTTTTCGTTGATTATCTTCTCCAAAACTTTGCTTGTTTCCCTCTCTACAAAGTACTGTTCTGATTTCTTACAATTTTTCTAGGCAAAAAGTACTGTAGAAGTGAACAATTCCGACTTTTGTCCTCAAGGAAAGCATCAGATCCTCTCAAAACTCTCAAAACCTCAATGAATTGTGTTAACAGCAAACAATACTCTGATGTAAACCTTCACTACACTAAAATTACTAACAAAAAAACTTAGAACCTAAACATTACCTTATCTACATATACTATGACAAATTAAAGAGGTTAATTTCCAAATTTTGATGTTTTCAATATTTTTCTCGGATTCTTCAAACCAAAAAAGTGTTATCAACGAACATTTGATGTTGATTACAAAAAAATGAGAGGTGTACCATTAACATACGAAATAAATGCTTTTTTTCAGCTCTAATTCTTTCCCAATACCGTACCGTTACTGTAAGCGGCCGTATGCAGCCGTGTACTGCAAAAGAAGCATTACTGCCATGGTTTTGTTTGATTCGGTATGGGTAGATAGATTCAATCGAAATCTACGGATTCTAACATCGGAAGCAAAATGCTCTACATTTACTCGACTATACGTACATGCGCTAATAGTCGTTAAGATATCAAAAGATATCAAAATAGCGTGGTTTGTAAAAATTTAGATGACGAAGGGCGTATAATCGGGTCAAAACGATGACGCTCGATGCGTTTGCGTGAGCGGCTGCGTTTGAAACGGCGCGGCATAGCTCTAGTTGGAATCGAGGTTGGACCATCGAGATTCGCGCCGATGAATTCTACTAGCAAATGTCCTCTCCCGATCCTAACCGCCACCATCCCCACGGGACCACTTCGATGACAGTCCAACTGCACCGAGCTTCATGCCATAGTGACCCAACTATATTTATCCTGACGATAGTTAGTAGTCGTGGATGACCGAATCGATAGCTTTCTTTATCGCGAGCACATCGCTTTCGAAGGACATTGCTTACGGTAGGTGCACTAGTTGGATTGAGGCAACTTGGACCTCGTTGCGCTTGCGTAGGCGGTTGAGCGAGTGGTTAGGACCGATAGGGACCCTCGTCAACTCCACTCATCGTTATAATCCAACTGAAGTTAGCTAGTTGTGGTCGTACTTCGATCCTGACCGCTTTGTTCATCGCACCTATTCGAGCGCAAGAAAAGAACTGACAAATATCTACTTTTGTGGATAGACTGAGTGATGACATTGGCATTGACTGAAAACTGGCCAGGAAGCAAGTTATCACGGGGGTTCTGCGTGAGACAGTTTATACAGCTGTGAACTTGTAAAACTACACTCATAAACATTTTCCCTATTTACAATGTACTTAAAAGTTCTTTTTTAAAAGTTTTTTTTAGATTACACGGAAGCATGGACAGGAATTTGTTTCTTTCAGAAAGTGCTAAGATCACGAAGGTGAAACAAACGTGTATGATCGAGAAAGGTCTGGTTATCTTGGGCAATATAAAAAAACACAACATGGCGCTGCACAAAGGTATTTCAGGAAAACAATTCTCTGACAGTGGGGATTGAGCTTCATTACGAGTGAAAATCGTCCAATCATATCCGAAAAAAATATGTACGCTTCATAAATATCCCAATTATGAGTGAAACACGGCAGATTGGTCCTGTGCACATATTCCCGGTGTGAAATTTTTGTTTTGCTCTGAATTTATTTTTGCTCCTATTTTCTTTTCACAGATATAATTTTTGACATATATTGCTACAGATCAAACTATTTAGAATGGAAATTTCGAAGAAGGCACTCCTCCTAAGCACAATCGCTTTCTCTATAATATGTGGAAAATATGTGGGAAGTGCAAGTGACCTGGGAAGTTCAGCAGACATAAGTGATGAACTCGCGGTGAGTTGAATGACACGCAAATCTTCCGTGTTGACAGATCGAAACAAAAAAAAAGAATGATTGTTGAAGAGGTTGTGTTAAGGATATCATAATTTCTCGATAATGATGAAAAATTATGATCACCATCATGATATATAATAGCAAGGTTATTCTGTCACGTGTGTGTGTCAGTCACGAAATTCAAAAAGAGGGGTGCGACGGGTCCACCGGCGCCAGATACCTATAGAAGAGTGTGCGACGGGTCCAATGGCGTCGAATTAGTGCACCAACACCAGATAGCTTTGAAATGGGGTGTGATGGGTCAAACGGCGTCGGATCGGTGCGCAATAACTTTGTGCAGATATCGCGAAAGGTAAATTAGACGTTGCAACCGTTCCATATTCATGGCCACTGCACGTGTTGCATTGCACCTCTATGAATCCTCCACGTATCTATATCCTTGCAGGTTTGCCTCAATTTGGTGCCACGCTTTCTTCAAAAAGTGGAAACACCCACACAAACGGCTGCTTAAGTAGTAGAAACCGACGGAGTGTTTGAAGCTTATGTTCGAATATTCTCAAAATGTAGAGCTGACGCGCTAGAAAGAAGACTATGAAATCTTTTGCCTTTATTTATAGTAAAAAAAGAAAGAAGAAAACGCTGCTAGAAAAAGATGATTCAGATTTTACAGGAAATGTCACTACTATGAACTTCCATTGATCAGTGAAGGGGAGCAAAGCTAAAAGCACAGGAAGTCTGAAGTCCAGCTTTAGCCGGACATTCAGACTGGTATATAATAACGAGCTTAGTCCGTGTGTGTGTGTGTGTGTGTGTGTGTGTGTGTGTGTGTGTGTGTGTGTGTGTGTGTGTGTGTGTGTGTGTGTGTGTGTGTGTGTGTGTGTGTGTGTGTGTGTGTGTGTCGGGGTGTGTGTGTCACGAAATTCGAAAAAGGGGGTTCGACGGGTCCACCCGGCGTCGGATTGATGCGCTGGGGTCAAATAGCTATAAAATGGGTTGCGACGGGTCCCGCGGTGTCGGATTGGCGCGCTGGCGCCAGATACCTATGGAAGGGGATGCGACGGGTCCACCGGCGCCATATACCTATAGAAGGGAGTGCGCCGGCGCCAGATGGCTGTAATATCGGGTGCGACTGATCTACCGGTGTCGGTGGACCCGGTTATTGGTGCGCAATAACTTAATGTGCATGACGCGGTAAATGGTAAATGGTTGGAGCTTTTTCATAGTCGTGACCACTGGGCGCTTTGCTCTTCACTTTTATGCCTATTTCCTTCTTTGTTCGCCCCAAGTTTGTAGCATGCCGTACTCAGAAAGTGGAAACACGCATGCAAACGGATGCTTAAATAGTAGCAAGATGTTTATGTGATCTGACGTGGAACGTTATCTTTATCAGTAGGATGATGTCTTTTACGTCATTTTATGTTAAAACATCATTCTGTGATAATTTTTGGGAGAAATCAGGAGGAACAACCCATACTTCGAGTAATGCTTTCAAATTGTATCTATATTAATCTGGCTTCGCAGGAGTGTTTGTAGCTGGTGGTAGAATATTCTCCAAATGTAGAATTGACGCGTTTAGAAGGAAAACGCTGTAATCTTTCGCCTTAATTTATAATATAAAGAAGAGAAGGAAAGCGTTGTTAAAAAAACACAAGTCCAATTTTAAAGAAAACACCACTACCACTATTAATTTCCATTGATCAATCAAGGGGGGCGAAGTTAAAACCACGGAAAGTCTAAAGTCTGGCTTTAGCCGGACATTCAGACTGGTCCATGCATAAAGAAGAAGCTTCTGGGAAATGCAAATAGTTCTGGATGTTTTCGAAAAATTTGCATATTTTTAAAGAGCTGCTTAAGGAGACTAGGCATAAGGAACGTCCTTCAAGAAGAATCATCGCCGGTCGTCACAAACGCCAAGCCTTGAGAAAAAACGAAACTAATATCTGGACAAGTAAAATTATATATTACTACTTCGATAGTCTCGTAGGTAAGTAAAGGAGTTTGGAGACGATGTTTGATTGATTTTTTTCTTATAGTATTTTGTCCTCACAGAAAAAAGAAAGAAAACGATGGAAGGTTTCTTAAGAGCAGCAAAGGCTTGGGAAAAAGACACATACGTTAAGTTCGAGGAGCTAAAGAATAGAAGAGGAGATACATCCGGTGAGTTAATAAGGTGTATACCTAAGCTTGATTAGTACATTCTTATTCTGAGACATCAACTTTTAAAAAATCCAAGTAAGTTCGATTACTGATGAGACGTTTCGAGAGCGAGCAAAGCAGTAGATAGTCCCGGAATTGTTTGTCCGAGCTTTGACCAACGCCAATTTTGACCTGTAAGATGTAACGTCCTTCCAAGAAATCTCAAACAAAGTTTTGTTTGGGATTTCCTAGAAAGGAAAAAGAGAAACAGCTGTTCACTTTTTTAAAAGGCAGCACAGATACAATTCTTTCATTGCCGCACAGGTTGTAAGAGCCAACGACGGCATTATGTGATTTTTACTGTTTGTTCAGTCTCTGCTTTACATCTTAGTAGAAGGCAATCAACTTGAAATTTGAAAACGCCAGTTTCTTGAACTTGTGCTATTTAGCAGAAAAAGATTGTGCTGATTGTAACTATTGATGAGGAAGATGTAAGAGTATGCGAATCACATGTCGGAAAACTTGGAGGAGAACAGCCGCTCTTCCTTGGCGAAGGTTGCGAATCATTTGGCCACGCTGCTCACGAGATCGGTCATGTTCTGGGGCTGTATCACACACAAAATAGGTATGATCGTAACGATTATATTACTGTAAATGGCCAGAACATAGAGGTAGGTTTGTGTCGTGTTCTTGGGACCAACGCTACCAAATTTGAACGAAGTGAATTTTTAGAAAAAATGAAGAAATTTTCTCCAGCAAGAGTATGAGGAACAATACGTGTTGAAGAGTAAGGAAGACAACAATAACTATGATCTACCATAGGATTACGGAAGTATTATGCACTAGTAAGTCTAGAAAAGTTGTGGTGGCATGTTAAGGCATGGATTGTTGCTATTACAGTGGTTCTCCTACCAAAAATCCGAAAATGACTCCAAAAGAAGAGAACTACGAGCAGACTATCAGTTCACCAATGATATCGCTCATTGATCTCCGAATGGTCAATAAGCTCTACGATTGCGACGGTATATTTATTATTCAAAAGTCGAAATTCACGATACAGAGGACAAAATATCTGGTGACCGATTGGAATGCACCAACTCTTTCAGTTCAATCAAGAAATTTGAGTTTTATGCACACGTGAAAAAAGCGAACCAGTACAATGACATACTATAGCCGGCCGTTCTATCAAGTCAGTTTTTTTTATCCTCGCAGACAAATCTGCCGCCAGTTTATCGACCCCGGAAAAAATTGGTTTGTCCTAGTGTGGCAACACGGGACACACTTTCCTAAATTTCAAACGATTCTGAAATGAAATCGAACGCGTAGCTGCACTTCATAGAGGTTTATCACCGACGTATACTTTACGTTTTATCTTTCACGTAGATTCATATTTTAGAGATTGCTGATTACCTTTCTGTCTTTATCAGACTTCACTTTATAGAGGTAGTCAACTGCTACCTTAAAATAAAGTTTTTCAAATTTTCGACTCTCCAAGGTCACAGTGAGTTCAGTGGATACGAAGAGTTGTCAGAGAAAAGGAACCCCGAGTGAGCTGTGATCGGCTTGTGAACTCCCGAATGTTTTTTGGTCATGTATTATATCTTTATTTCAATAGTAGATTGTTTTCTACTAACGCTTCAAAACTAAACTAAGTTAAACATGCGTAACCATTATGGATATTCTTATTGACTTAGAATACCTTCTAATAAGGACTTCCTTTTTATTTCTGAAACCAGGCTGAACGTCCGGCTATAGCCGGACTTCAGGCTTTTTTTTGGTGTTCGCTTCGTGTGCCTTCACCGATCAAGAAAAAATAACAGTAGCGACGTGTTTTGTAAGATTAGAATTGCTTTTTTCTATCAATGGTCTCTTCAATTTTTTCTTACCCAAAAATTTGAGCATAAATGTAAGACTTAACGGTTTTTCCCTAAGCGCGCCTGTTCTATATTTGGAGAACAATCAAACTTGACTTTACATCTATGTTTCTCTCAAATCTCCACAATTTGGAAACATTATTCGAAGGAAGAGCTTCCTCCGTTCTCAACTATTAGCAGAAAACCACGTGCTAACATGAAATGACGTGAATATCATTATCGTTGTGATAAAAGTAACGTTTTACGTCAGCTTGCGTAAGCTGTTGGCTACTATGTATTGCATTTGATCAGCCGTTTGCACGTGTGTATCCTGCACGTGTGTAAAAAAAGGATGCGAGCAGCATCAGGAGACATGCAGGGAGATAAATATGCGAAGGGACCATAGGAACCCACTCTACCACCTTGGAGCTCCCGCGCGCCAGTCCGACGCAGTGGAACCCGCCTCTCCCAATAGCAATCTCTGCGCCAGCACACCATTCCAAACCCGTGGGACCCGCCCCACCCCATTTTACAGCTATCTGGCTCAGGGGCACGAATTCGACGCCGAAGGACCCGTCTCACCAAATTTTACCTCGTTGAGGCCCCAGCGCACCAACGCCATGGTGTCTGTCTCCCTATCTTCTTCGAACTTCTTCACTGAGACACACACAGACGCACACACGTGACAGAACAAATTCATTTACCCGCCAAGCCTTTCATTCGTTCTCTCCTCGGAGTGAGCGTGGGTTGTAGCGCAGTCGGCAAGAGGTTCCGCTGCCTGCACGATCGATTGAATGTTCGATTCCGCCCTAGTTCCCACTAAGTCTTCCATCCCTCCGGGGTCCATAAATTGGTATCCGGCTTGTCTTGGAGGACAAAAACACTGATATAACACATCGGCCAGCCACTACAAGTTATTGAATAGGCCAGCTACACCTTCGTGAAACCCAAACGATTCTGAACTGAAGTGAACGTGGGGGCGCATCCCAAGCAGTCTGATTAACGTCAAATACTTTATCTTTTTTTTTTTGTTTTTGAAATAAGAAAAATTCAAGCGGACGCCAAATATTGCTGAATAATCACGTTCATTGCCGTATCTATCATTATCTCAAAGGTATCACCCCAAGAATCTGAGGTGGTACAGATTTCAGATGGGGTTTCTTATACGGGATAGTAGATTGCGGAGGGAGGGGTGATTCCGTCCATTTCTTCCTGATTGTGGTAAAAAACGGCCCGATAGATGAGGCTTCGAGCGTCACGGAGCGCTTTTTTCCACGAGTTTGATTGGAGCGCGCCATCCGTGTGTACGCGCGGCATTTTCAGAGCCGTTTTTTGCGGCAATTAGGACGAAATGGACGGAATCTCCCCCCTCTCCATAATTTACTATACCGTATACGAATACTCCACCCGAAACCCGTACCACCTCAGACTTTTTCCTCTAAAAATCCCATTTGTTCAGAAAATTGCAAAGGCATAGCAACAATTTGTTAATATGGTGGACTCCCTCATCCACAAACCTGCAGTAAATGCATCTGTCCTAGAGGATACGGTGGTGACTTGTGTGATAAAATGGCAAGTGCTATGCCCATCTGTCCCTGCAGTAGAAATTAAATCATGCAAATTTTTAGCCTCCCATCGTAACTGGGACCTTCGGCTCAGCCTGTGGTGGAGAATCAAACGCTACAAACACTTGGAAGGAACAGGATCTAGCGTTCGCTAGCGCGAATAATGATGGAGATTACTCTATTTGCACCTATTGGATAAGGGTTTGGGCAGTAAGAGATCTAATAAAGTGACGTCAGTTGCTTTGAAAGCATATGGGTTCAGGCTCCTGCGGGGAACAGAATCGAAATGAAGATTGATGCGATCAACGGTGTATCCGCACTCCAGGGATGCGTTGAAGGGGGAATAGAAATTAAAACGAACGAAGATCAAAGAGTTACTGGGCACAAGTACATCGATTTTCACTTTCTCTCTCTTTCTATTTTTTTCAAATTTAAAAACTCCCATCAACATTACAATCACTGCTGTTGCGTCTCTCATATGAGCTCAGCTGTTCAGTTCATCTTCTGAGGCCCTATGTTCCGCTATGTAGGTTTTGCTGTGTGCTCCAAAAATAGAAATTTGAAGGCAGAATTCAATGACCATCGGATCGAACTAGGTTGTTGGCTACAGTGCATAGTTGCTGAGCTTTCAACGATGAAAGAACACACGTTATGTTGGTGACAGCAAGCTTACCCTAATCCTGGCCCAGAATTCACCTCAGCTCTGCCCGAAGCGCTGTGATTCATCACAATTGCGACAGTAAAAGCAGAGCACCAGGAGAGACGTGTCGGTGCCATCAGGATTCTATAACAGTGCAGTAATGGCCACCAGAACAAGGACGTCAATCCTACTTCATTAAGACACGATATTCAATTAAATAAGGAAAGATTTTAAAAACGAACAATAGAATGGTATTACAGATCATTCTTCCTTGCATCTATGCACGAATAGTCTTTCCGGAGCTCATCGGAAACAGAACAGACTGTTTTGAACAGGTATGAAGAAAACAAATGAAAGTGAATGGAAAGAGAAGTACAAAGCAACAAAGTTCAGTTTCATGATCAGTTCTTTTCATCTAATAATTAATTAAGGTTCTGCTCGCTTGATGAAGAAGAAGAGATCATTCTTAAGTCAACACGCACCCTCATCCCTGTAATTCTTTACTCTAATGTCATGTTCCCAGTCATCTTTGTGAAAATTGAATACCGATACGGTAACACTATTTCTATTATTATTATTTCAATTAAGTCAGAATTTTTGTTGAATTTGTTCGATAGCATCTTGGATCAAATGAAAACGACAAAATTCAGAAGTGGACGAAAAGCTGGCAGCAGACCAAAAATCTTAAAATCTGGATAGCGTGTAATCTTCGGGAGAGTGAGCCCAGGTTTTGTTATTTTTATCGTCGCTTCAGTATTTTCTTCTCGAACACCTCTAAAAGGAATTTCTTCAGTGGTGTATAGGTGATGCAAGTGATAGTATGTAAATCCACGAAATTTACTGAGAAAATAAAGAGATTTCATTCAATTTATTGTGGGTTGCATTATTAAAAGCAGGTAGAGGGTATAACGTGACAGTTAAATCACAAACATTAGAACTATGTACGTTCAGAGTTTTAAAACAAAGCAATATGATGACAACTAAATTTATAAAACACTGCTAACTGACCAAGATCCAAATAATATAATTATAATAGACGTAAATTTGCGATATTGTAAATGTAAATGTGAATACCGCTTGACCGGGTAGTGCACTGGGATTCCAGAACACAAATCTCACCTTAATTACAGCACGTCGTATCTCACGAATATAGGTGGGTGCTTACTGCAGCCTGAAAGTGGTCCGCAGTTGTTTATCCCCACAATTACACAAAAAGATAAACGATGGAAAATATTCACGGTATAGACCGTCGCTCTCAGTAACCACACAATTGAACAATATGTTCTTTATCTGAATTAAGTGATGACAATTAATGGCAAGTGAGGGAGAATAACTCGTTCGATATCTTATGGCGACTTCCTGAGATTAATGAGGTGATAGCAATGCACTGAGATTGATGAGTATCAATGATAATGAGAATACTAGGCTCGTGCCGATTGGTGACGCAGGGTAAGTGCGGCTGTGATACCACTAGCTGGTCCTTATCCGGCTACTCCTGGCTATTGCGAAATGTTGCGCGTGACCTCCACCGCAACACCAACCACTCGGTGATTAATCAAATTCCGCCACTCAGGACCTCTCGGCTTCCTTCACCGGCTCTAGGCTACCCGCCTTATTTTGGCTCGCTCACCAGAGTTCGGAGGAACCACCTCTCCCTTGCTCGGTTATCCGATCAACCCTTTCAGTATGCGCAGACGCGCCCTTATATACGCCTTGGCCTGGGAAACCCCGCCCATTTGTGCGCGAACCCTGAGTCACCAATTGACCTTACTATCGATCGATTATGTTGCACTAACAAATAACTAATAACAAGTAATGAGGGATAACATATAACAAATAACAAGATGATAACATAACAACAAATAAGTGGGTAATAAGGGATAACATTACAACAAATAGCTATGGCAATAAGGTATACTACAAAAACAAATTACTAGGTACTAATTGTACACAATGTACCTGGATGTGATAACAATGTGCATAATACTCCAACAATATGAAATGTGTGTGAACCAGCTGGGCTGGAAAGATCCAAGAATCAATAGATCCAAAAGTTTAGAGAAAGTTTCGCTGCAATCTCCACGTTCATGAGCATATTTAGGTCCTGAAAAATAATCGCGGAATATTCATAAATCCAATATTTTCGACGGCTATCCTATTTTCCATATCCTTGCGGACTCCTACCCTCTCACTGGATGTTGGTCGCAGTGAAGATGAATTTCTGTGACTACTTGTCGAGCATCAAATCGAACTGGGAAGGTAATTTCGCCTGGAATTTTTATGTAAGGGAAAAGACACTGAAAACTTTAAAATCCTTGGGCCAAATACGTTACTTTTCAAATCTGAAGATTTGTGACAATTTTTTCTAAGAGCAGATGATTGCATCTACCGCTTAGACTTTCCGACATTTTCGTTAAAGTGGTATTTATTTAATTCAAAAAATAAATAAAGAAGGGCGTAAGCTTTTTTGATAAGCAGGTGGAATTAATGCGGCAATTGTCCTCAAGGGATACTCTTGAAATTCTCAAAATCCATAATGAATTGTGTTCACAGCAACTAATACTCTTGTGCGAACCTTCTCAAGAAAAACTTCTTTGCTACAAACTTACAACTAAACCTTAAATCGTCTATGCAGTGAGGAATTAAAAACGTTATGTTTGTAATGTTGATGCTTTCAATATTTTTCTCAAAATCTTCAAACCAGAAAAAAGTTGGTTTAACGGACATTTGTTGGTGATTACGAGAAAAATGAGAAGTGTTCCATGAATAGTTGGAAATGATTGCCTTTTTTTTCAAGGCTACTTTTTCTCCACTTACCGTATGTGGTCGTGTACTGTAAAAAGCACTCGTGCTATGGTTTTGTTTGGTTCTGTGTGAATAGATTTCAGTCGAAATCCAGAGATTCTAACATCAGAACTAATATGTGCTTCACCCAGTTCACGAATGCACTACACATCTTTAAGTATCGCCATAACTATGCGTACATACGTTATTGGGCTTCAAAGTACTAAAACACACTATTGCGGCTCATAGAAATATGGATGGCAAAACAGTTATTTATCTTGCTAGAAATATGTGCACAGAAACAAACTGCCGCATTTATGTATCTCTTAATTGGGATATTCATGGAGGACAAGTGTTTTTCTCCAACAACATAATGCGACGATTTTCGCCGAGTAATGAGGCTTATATAAGAGACTCGACTCACTTCTTATTTTCACTTTTTTTGAAATACATCTGTGCACAGCCAGATCTGCATATTTTGTGTTCTCTATGCTAAGCAGACCCTCTCGATCACACACATCACGTGTTCACCACAGTGATCTTAGCGCTTTCCCGAGCAAGGGATTATTTGAGAAAGAATTCTTTCGAATTGAGATCCCTGAATCCTTCCTTCACAACCTGATTTTCCACATCTTCTTCACTGTTGTGAATTAAAGACATCACCCCATCCCAATCTGACGTGGTGTGGAATTCCGAGGTCCAAAGACGTCACCGTGGCGTAGATTGCAGAAAGGTGGGATCTCGCTCATCTCTCCCTGCATCACTGTAAATAGACGTCTTCGGAATGCGCTCCTCTATTGCAACGCGCCACCATTTCGCCCCGCCCCACCTGCGATTCGTCCAATGAAATGAATTGCTCATGGCGTCGGAATGGATTTTCGACGAATCGCAGGCGGGGGTTGGGCGCAAGGGTGGGGCGTTGCAATAGAGGACGTCGTAATGAATCCCATTCCGAAAGATTCTGTTTACAGTGATGCAGGATGCAATCTATGCGCTCGTATAGTCTTTGGCCGTCGGAAATCCATACCACGTTAGATTCGTAGGGTGATGCCTTTAACTACAAAAATCAGTTCATTTCCGCATTAAATTAAGGTAGGACATTTGTAACCTCGCGCCTTTCGGAAGACCACTAGTAAGAAAACTGACTAGAAAGGCGTCTTAGGACTTTGTTTAAAAGCAGCATACCACGAATTTTTGGTGGTGCGGGTTTCAGGGGGAGTATCCGTATACGGTATATCCGTAAAATATGGAGACCAGGGTGGTTCCGCTCATCTCTCCCTTAATCACTGCAAGCAGCCGGACCCTGAATGCTGTTTTATACGACACTATCTATTGCAACGCTCCACTCCTTGTGCTGCCTCCTCGCGATTCATCGAGAACCAATTCGGACGGCCCCGATAGGCAGTAAAGGGCGCCACGCATGCAAGGGTGGCGCGCTGCAATAGAAAGTATCGTACAAAACAGCATTCTGGATGCGGGGAGAGATGAGCAGAATCACCCCTGCCTCCATTATCTATACGGATACTCCACCTGAAATCCGCACCACCTCAGATTCGCGGTACTGCCTTTAACTAGAACACAAACATCGCTATGTACGTTAGAGTTTTAAAAAAGCCTATGACTGACAACAAATTTAAAAACACTGCTAACTGACCAAGATCCACAATAAAGGTTAAAGTGCATAGTGTCTGGCGTTAATCAATCCGCTTGGGATGCGCCACCACGTTCACTTCAACTCAGAATCGGATGAGGTTCACGAACGTACGACTGACCTATACAATGACTAGCGGTGGCTAGGCAATGTGTCAGGTCAGTGTTTTTACTCTCAGATAAGTTTGGTACCAATTTATCGACTCCGGAGGCATGAAAGGTTTAGTGAGCACTAGGGCGGAATCGAACCTTTGATCAATCGTGCAGGCAGCGGAACCTCTTGCCGACTGCGCTAACCCCTTTCCCCTTCTCTCCCAATAGTAATGATAAAAAATAAAAAATGATCATTAGATCGGATATAAAAAATGGTCGAAAGCTGTACAAAATTGTTAGAAAATAGAATAACAAATTAGTCTGCTGAACACAAATATTTGTACTTTTGTTATGTACTCAGACTAGCTTGTCTGGTGTTTTTCAATTCATGCTGTCTCAATAATCGAACAACAACTGGCTTATTACGACACATGTGTTTCTGTGTGTGTAGGTGTCTGTGTAACAGAAAACAGTGAAGCGTGTGCAACGGGGACAAATAGATGTGCCCAAAAGCGCAGTAATGGTATAGAACGGATCCAACGGTGTCATATAGGTGCTCCGGCGCCAGAAGACGCTATATGGTCAAATAGCAGGGCTGGGGCCAGAAAACCATAAATGAGATGGGACGGGTCCCATGGCGTCGAATTAATGTACCGGCGACAGGAAGCCATAAAATGCAATAGAACGGGAAGGAACGAGAGTCGAATTGGCATGAGATTGGCGTAGCATTGGCGCCGAACAGTTGTAATGGTATGGGACGGGTCCAGCGGTGTCGAAGTGGTGCGCCAACGCCAGAAAACGGTAAGGTGACTTCGACAGGTTAGAATGACATCAGATTCATAAGATCGGATTGGTAACATGTTTCAGAAGCTGAGAACACGAATGCAAATGGCTGCTTAAATAGTAGCTGATTACATGATCTGGCGTGGACCAAAAAACTCATGCTTCGAATTATGTTTCCAAATTGTTACGGTAACAAAGGAGTATTTATGGGGTGTAAAATCAAGTTTGATTGATTTTTAAATGTAGTACTCAATCGTTCACGTAGAGAAATATGAAATCATCACCTCAATTTCTAATCAATTTCTGAGTGCTTAAATTTATAAAACAAAATGACGGAAGAATCATCGTTGGGAAGAATACAAATTTAACTTCATGGAAGGTTCCACCAAACTTACTTTCTATTGAACAGTGAAGGTGTGAATGAACCGTGCACCACAAGAGGTCTGATGTCAGGCGGGCGTTGCCGGATGTTCAGATCCCGGTATTGAATAATAGAATTGCAATAAACACATAGTGCAAGATCATTAGCAATGAAAATTTGAACATCAAATTTATTACAGATTAGCCAGCGAGATTAAGGTTATTTAGCGAAAGACGAAGGGATAACAAAAGTTGATGTGGCAAAAGAAAAAAAAAACAAAAATAATAATCTACAGTAATAAAAATAATAAATGATGATAAATCAAGGACGGTATAGCAGAGTCAGTAAGAAGTTCGCCTGTGGCTGCTCGAATGATCAGAGGTTTGACTGCCCTGTCTCAACCAATCACTTCGTCCCATCAGAGTTGAGAAATCGCTAGCAGAGTGGATTCGGAGCATTAAGTCATCAGGACCGGACACATTGGCTTACCCTCGCATGTCGTAAGGCTGAACGCACGTTCATGTACTTGAAACAAATTCCAAATTTAAATCGAGCGAGTAGGCGCAGGGTTTCGCCCACGCCGTGCACTTTATTAACATTTTAACTCATAAATCGGACACAGAGAACGACAAGATATAACCAGCCGTACATATGTCTGTTGAACTGTAGTATTTACATTTTTATTAGGTACCTTTGTACTAATATCTGTTTGGGGATTCGTTCAAATTTATGATATCCAAATAATAGAGAATATGTAGCAGACTCACAATCAACACATGGTACTAGGCAAATATTATCTATCCACAATTGAAAAGGGCTGAAAAATAGATTGTGATGTTCAAATATGGGCAACTATTCTATGTAATGCACAGATCCATTGCTGCTCTTTCAGTGAGCGGTTGGTTTTACTAACACCTCTGACCATCATCATTATTTTTCCCTAGCTCCCTCCTTTCCGGTACTGCAGTACTTTAATGCAGAGAAAGGCATTTGCACTCGTGTATTCTCCTTTGTAGATGTCTTTGAGTCTCATTGGTGACTTGGTTCCTGAACAAATGTTAAAATTTAGATGTTGAAATTTTTCTTCTGATCTACCTTTCATCTACAAATTACTCGTACATCGATACAGTGAATAATGTCAAAGTTCCCGAAATTTCTAGGAACAAGGCTCCTACGACTAGTAAGCCCGAGTCCTGTTGATCTGGCATAATTAAAGATGCCTGCAAGAAGAATTTGGGCTTTGCCAAAAAAAAAAAACCTCGAGCAGAAGACAGCAACCAAACTACGGCGCTTTACTCAAAATGTTCGTTTTCGCATTCTCAACCATGCACTTTAGGGAGAGTGTCAAAGGAAAATCTCTAACAAGCGCAGGTTAGAGTTACTAAATTCACGTAGTGACATACTACACAGTAAGGAAGCATATCAGTTCTACATGGTTATGTCCGCCGAACCTCGTCGCAAAATATCTCCGAGGAGAAAGAGAAAAACAGCGTGAAACCATTAGCCATTTCCTTAAAAGGTAGCTTCCAAGGTTAGGCCAAATTATAAAATAGTTGCCAACAAAAAATAACTAAATAAGAAATAATAAATAAAATTAAGTAGGGGGCGGATGCATGTGTTCAATTTCTCCACTATCACATTCAACGTTAAACTTCTGTGTCTTATAATCTCTTTCATCTTTTATTATTTCACTCAAATTAGTCTAATGATTCAGAATAAACGCTGATATACAATTGCATCATTTAGAATGAAGATCACAGCGACGGGAGATCTTCTGCTGAGCACATTTTGGATTCTTGTACTATGTGAGGAAATTGTCGGACCTACAACGAGCCCCATCAACAGCACACCAGTTTTCACTGATGAATTTGAGGTAAGTTAGTCGAAGAATCCACAACATTGGAAGGTGGTTGTTGAGAATTATTCTTGAGAGTGATCACTGGACTTTTTCGGCTAAATTAGGAGTATTTTCGTATCCAAAAACTGTTTTAAGAACAGGGGAACGGTAAAGAGGGTCCCGGCGGATTCTCCGCGAATGCCTCCGAGACATAATGTGCCCAGTGGATATGCCGGCGGATACGCGAGCATACCTCGAAGAGGTCACGCTCCAGTAGTTCATGAAGACGCAGACAACCGTCTTAGATATTCTTCTAGCCATAGAGACGCAGAAAACTGCGGAGTTACAAGAAAATATGCAAAGAAGAGTGGTATGAGCTGTCGAAATCACCGAATAAGTCAAAGAATAACAGAGTTTGATAGGAGTATAAGGCATTTTGTATGGTGTCTTAATAAAGAAAGGGAGTGAGTTTGTCTTTATATCACCTTCAGAAAGTCTAGAAATCTTACCAAATTTGAACTCTTTTCCTTCCTGTAAGTTCCAAGAAGTCAGAGATACAGAAGGTTCCTCTGCCCAGAAATAAATTAGGCTACAAAAAAGCTTGCGAGTTACAGGATAACGATAGTTCTCATTACCGTTACTTTCGAAAGCTGGAATTTTTTGTTTTAACGAAAAATTTTGTGCACGTAATTTGAAGCTATTAGGTACATCCTTATCTCATTTTTGCGTGAGGATTTCTCTTGCTTCTGGTGCGATTACTAAATTGAGTGAATTATATCCTCGCCGGTGATGCAGCGTATGATTAGCGGTAGGTAAGCAGAGTCAGCTATTTAGATGCTAACGAAAGTGAATATCTTTAGGATACGCACCATCGCTGATTGCTCTGCGAGGCATGACCGGGGCATGCTCGAAATTCCGCCGGGACCCCTCTTAACACCCATCATAAAAAAAATATGGAGAACAACAAAGAGAAGAGGGGTTGGATAATGCATCCTTCATCAAGCATGAAAAAATGTCGAAGTAGTGAAAAGCAGATATGTTTTGTAAAAATAAGAATAGTTTTTTTTATTCAAAAAAGTCATCTCTACTCCTTAACAACAAATAGTTGATGCTACAGAAAAAAAAAACCAGGAATTAGAGGTACTGAGCCACACAATAAGTGAACTCTTTAAGCGCCCAAAATTAACGAAATAAAATATAGTCGGATCGATACTACATGAAGCACAGTGCATTTGCGTACGCGCTCGAAACGGCCCAGTGGAAGCAGCAGAAGTTGGGACCGAGATGGGACCTCGCAAATTGCAGCACTGGGTGGAGCCAGCAAAGGTTCCAGTTTGCTCTTAACCGCTACGCCACAGTGTTTCGCTCCAGTCTCCGCTCCGCCTCGAGAGAAGCTCCGCACGCAATTCCGTACGTGTTCATGTCGTTTCGACCTTACTATAGCGCAAGGTAGATTCTGATACACTACTGCTACACCGCATGGTTTCATTTTGTCAATCCTGCGGTCGTAAAGAATCACCTCGTCGAGTCAAATAATGTGTCTGATTTCTGGAATCGTATGTCATTCGCGTTTTTGCTCTGATATTTACAAAATGTCTACCGTCGACCTCCACATATTAGTGGAAAGATGAGAACAGGAAAAAAGGGGAAAAGGAACTGTCTGCTTTTGCTGCCCTAAAATTTCCAATGAAAATCTGTGAACGTTGCTCATTAAGGAGAGCAGACATCATGAGCGCCCTTCTACTGGAATCGAAGTACTTCGCTTTAAACGTCAAGCATTGAAAAAAAACGAAACTAATACCTGGAAAGATGGGATTGTAGAATATTTTTTCGATAGTGTATTAGGTGAGTGCAAAAGAATGGTTCTAATGTTCAAATAACACTTTTAATATCATATTCATCACAGAAGAAAAAACGAAAAAAGGTTTCCTGAAAGCAGCGGCGGCTTGGGAAAAGGACACATGTGTTAAGTTCCAAGAAACAAAGGAAACAACCGGTAAGCTAATAAGGGATGTACCAGACGTTGACTGGTCACTCCATTCTTTTCTTGATATCTAAAGTTTGGAAGATCTTAGTAAGGTCCACCGTTAGTGGGGCATTTGGAAAGGACGGTGACAATATTGGATGGATTTAGTGATAGAGCCCCAACTAACATTATTTGTCGAAAATTTGTTGTAGACTTGTTTTGTTTGATCGTCGCTTGGTGACAATCAAACCTTTATAATCAGCTCTGTTCTTGTAAAAGTCAATATTGACCCAACAAATAAACAATTGTGAAATATTATTCAAAACTGAGGCAGAAACTCGAGAACACAAAACGAGGGATGAGGGGTAGAGAAGATGGGGAGAACAAGCATCGCACTCAATACATAGCTGTGGGTAGCAGACCAACGTCAACTATAACCTATGAGGCATAGCGCTGCCGAACAAAGTTTTCTTGGGGATTTCTTGGAGAGAAAAAATGGGGATTTCCTGGAGAGAAGAAATAGGAACAGTGATTTACTTTGCCTAAATTGCAGCACAGGTAAAACGTTTTCACTGACGCACATGTTTTATGGTTCAATACAGGTCTGATGCAATTTTTACTGTTGTTCTGCCCTTGCCGCGCATCTTGGTGAGAAAGCACTTAGATTAGGAATTTGAAACGCCTGATTTTTTCGAACCTATGCTATTTAGACTTTAACTAACTTTTAAACTTTGAGCAATTTAGAAGGAAAAGATGTTCTGTTTGTGACTATTGATGAGAAGGACAGAAAGAGTATGCGAATCACACGTCGGAAAACTTGGAGGAAAACAGCCGTTATTCCTTGGCGAAGGTTGCGAATCATTTGGCCATGCGGCTCATGAGATCGGTCATGCGCTGGGACTGTTTCATACACAGAACAGGCATGATCGCGATAAATATATTGATGTGATTGAGAAAAACATAAAGGTGTGTGAGAAAAGGACCAAATCATCTGTTTTACGTGAATGAATCAGGAATAAAAGAATCTCCTGCTTCAGGAAGTTTATAAGCCGCAATACGTATTGAAGAATACAGACGAGAACGACAACTACGGTCTACCATACGACTACGGAAGCATTATGCATTAGTAAGTCTTTTTGAAAAAATTAAAGCAATGTCATTACTCCTCCAATTCCGTTGCTATTCCAGTGGTTCTCCCTTGATGAAACCAGTAATGGTTCCAAAACAACAGAATTACGCGCAAACTATCGGTTCACCAATGATATCGCTCATTGATCTTCAAATAGTCAATAAACTCTATAATTGCGATGGTATGTTTATTTTTCAGTGATCCAAATCCAGAGAACTTAGAAAGTTCTAAAAACAGGCAGCCAAAGATTAGAAGTGATGATGTTATCTCAGAAATTTAAAGGACGTGCATCTTTCGCAACATTAAGAGGGTGAACGATAGAATGAATGAGGTTAATCAATTCGCTTCGGATGTGCCAAGGCGTTCACTTTAATCCTGAATCTGAGTTTGAGGTTAACGAACATGTTCATGTCTAACCTATACAATTGACGGCTGGACAATATACCAGGTTGATGTTTTCATCCTCCCAGACAAGGCTGCTACCAATTTATCGACCCCAGAGAAATGAAACGCTTGGTTGGCAGTAGAGCGAAATCGAACGATCCGTGACCGAGCGTGCAGTTGCAGCGGAACCTCTTAGCAACTGCTCTACACCTTCCTATTCCCACACAATTATAGCCATGAAATGGTAGTATTTCAAGAGATTTCCACTGCAGTAGTACAGAATTTTCGGGGCATTCATTCGAACATGATTAATGATCATTGAACCTCAATAGAGAGAGTGATGGCTGGAGAATCCGTTTACGCAAGTTAGGGATGGGATTCGAAGTTCACTCCTACGTCACGATCGAAAATTAGAGACGCCGCCGCGTTTGCCAAGGCAAGTACCAAATAAGGTGGCGACACGTGATGCGCTTTGATCGACAACCGTTGGACCAGAGCCGTGAAACGACTGGGTTGGCACTAGGGCGGATATAACGAACGATCCGTAAGACCGAGCGACCCGATGGTCAGGATTCTCTTCAGCGAAGTCTCTCTGAAAGAAAATATATGCTCTTCGTGTCCCACGCGACTATTATAGCACGCGATCGGGACAAATGGAAGAATTACTGGCGCCCGCTCGACCAGTTCGAAGATCAACGGGAGTCAAGGTGATCAAGGTGATCAAGTACAGAATATATGAACCTCAAATATTGATATGTAAAGAGCGTATGTAATGCAGTCGATAAGAAGATCAGCTGTGATTGTACGATCAGTGGTTCAATACCGCCTCAGTGCCAACCGAATCCTTCATCCCACCAGCGTCGATAAATTCGTAGCAGACTTGTCTAGGAGGATAGAAGCTGCACTCATAGACCTCGGACGATTGTGTATTGAAGTTGAACGCATAAGCGCATGCATCTCATAAGGATTGATCAACGCCAAGCATTTTATGCTTTATCCTTTATGTAAACCTACATAATAAAGGATTACTGCTAACTTTCTGCCCTTAGCAAACGTTTCTAGACACTGGCCTACCATTACTTTAAAGGCATAGCACGGATCTGACGTGAACTTATTGGCGTAAAAACGGCCCGGAAGATGCGGCATGTGCACACTTCTGGCGCGCTCCAGTCGAACTCATTGTAGGAAGTAGCGCGCCGGACCGCTCGAAGCCTTATAGTCCGGACCGTTTTTTACGGCAATCAGGAAGAAATGACGAAATCACCCTTCTCTCCATAGTCTACGATCCTGTATACGAATACTCCACCTGAAATCCGTACCACAACAGATTCGTGGGGTGATGCCTTTAAGACGGTTTGCATTGCAACGCCCCACTCCTGCGCACAAACCGCATCAACAAGTGAGCGTTCGAGCAAAAAGTAGTTCTTCTCGCCAGCCAATTCAAATTAAATTAATGAATAGACGGTTGAGCGAACGGAACGTGTGCGTAAAGGAGAAAAACGTCAAGTCTCATACATATATCATCATATTCTCAATAGTAGATTGTTGTCTATTAACTTGATTAAATTTAAGCATGTTTATTCATAATGAGATCATTTGGCTCTTGAACCTAGAAAACCTTCTGATAAAGAGTGTGGCTTAATACGACAAGTTTTCTCTTTATAATTTCTGAAATGGAATGAATTTGGGCAGCTTCAACTTATTAACACAGATGTTCAATTTATTATGCTTAAAATGTTTCTGTAAGAAGAGAAAAAGTCATGTTTGTTCAGAAAAGTGCAAAGACAATGCAGCAACAAATGTGTGAATCAATGGTGGATTCCCTCATCCACAAAATTGCAAGAAATGCATTTGTCCCGGAGGTTACAGTGGTGATCTGTGTAATAAAAGGGTAGGTGCTGTTGCCTGCTATCCTTCTAGACAGGGTTAAAAAATGCGAACTGTCAGCCTCCTCCTGTAACTGGGATTTTTGGCAAATGTGGAGGAGAATTAAAAGCTTCAAACGACTGGGAAGAAACGGTTTTAATGTTTGCCGGCAAAGAAGAATACTCCATTTGCACCTATTGGATAACGGTTTGTGTAATGAGTTTGTTCATGAAGAGACGACAGTTGCCCTAAAAACACGTGACGTCAGGCTCCTAAAGACAAAAAAATCATCGTAAGGATTGAAGAAGTGAACGGTGGAATCGAGTTCCAAGGATGTGCTTTAGGAGGCGTTGAGATCAAAACGAACGAATGATCAAAGACTTACTGGCCCCAGGTACCCCGCTTTTCACTTCCTTCTTCTTTTTTACTGTTTTTTCTTTCTCAAAAAAAATCCTTTCAACCTCATAATAACTGTTGTTGCTTCTCTCATGTAACAGTTCGTCTTATGAGGCCTACTCCGCAATATAGGTCCTGCCTTGAGATCACGATGGGTGGTCGAAAAAGGGAAAACTGAGCAGAAAGAAGAATGTAGAAATGATCATAACATCAAAGGAGTCCACTGGTTACAACGCAACCTTAACAATACTGATAACGAAAAATTAATAATAGAGATATCAGAAATCATAGCGGATCGGCAGGCTTCAAGTCATCACATCTGTACACCAAATCACAAAAACAATAAAATTAAATTTTTTCCAAAGCTTGCAAATTTCACATCTTTTAGAAGTATGTCGTACGTTAAATTGCTGTTTGAACCGAAATTTCCTTAATTCTGACCTAGAAGCATAAAGGTTCTAAGACTGGTGATCATTGGCTCTTGATCTGGCTTATGTCAACTAGATATGGAAACTTTGTTCCTTCACAAGATTCATAATGGATGAGGACTGATTTTCAGGAATAAAGCTGTTCAAGATATCGAGAAGTTACTACGTGTTTTACAAACAAAATCTATTAAAAGTATAAATAACTTCTCGCATCCGATAATCGTTAAGGTTTTGCAAAGTTGACGGCGATGGCATCACTCTCAGGTCACATCACCACATCGTTCCTGTAATTCTCTACTCTAAAAACATGTTCCCAGGTGTTATCGTGGAACTGCATTACAAATACGGTAATTTTTTTTTAAATTTATTCCTGACGTAGCTAGCCTGAGCTATGATTTTATCTCCAAATGAACATAAATGATGAAGTTCAGATGATTCGGTTGAAGTCGCACCTGTACAGCCGGAAACGTTCCCATGCCGAGATGTAGAAGAAAGGTATGTATTCACTATCATATCATCGACATTTCTAGAAAATACGTATTTTCAGTTGCAAATTATTGGAGCAAATAAAATTCTGCAACAACGAGAAATTCTCTAAAAGACTGAAATGGAGGATTTGCCCGGTAATGTGCAACTTATGTAAACCTGGCACCACCTTTACGTTACCAAGCAAATAATGGAATATAGTTCTTGTTGTAAAAGCGAGTATTATTAATACAGTGAAAGAACCTTAAAATGGAAGCATGTCACGACAATTAGGACATGACTATCCTTCTTCTGTCAAAACTTGAAAGAATCGACTGATCACAGTGAGTATTGGAGTAACCTCAATCGATCACATTGTGCTCATCTTAACATGGACGGTTCAGTGAAATGCTGCGGTGTCGACGGGCATCGGTTCGACGCCCACGTTCGGCAGACGTTCTTTGATGACACTGCATTAACCTCTGAGATTTGTGATCGCATTGCATGCAACAGCAACTGAGAACGTAAATGAGATTTCATGGATTTCCGATACATCCATAACCTTTCCGATAACACAATCATCATGATCATGCTATATAATAACAGGCTTAGTCTGTCGTATGAGTGTGTCTGTGTGTGTTCGGCAATTCATCTTCATTAAAATTTGATGAATATGAGTTTTTGATTTGCTTATGTAACATTTGCAGAAGATCAACTCAGCAGTTTTTCCAAACAAAAATAAGCAACGTCCGCATAAATGTTGTCTTTCCAACGTTGTAGTTGCCGATGGTAGAACAGGCCAGCCCTGACTGAGGTGCAAAAATAACCGAGCCGCGGACTCTGATAGAAAAAAAAACTCGAACAGCTTTGAAAAAGATATCATTCAACTCAGAATGCAGTGGCGAACTCAATTTTTTGTGAACTAAGGAGCACAGCATTGAAAGATTTGCATAAAATCTGACCGAAAGCTTCGGGTTCTTCCCTACTAAGGAAAGTTATAAAAGAAAGAGCTATAATAAAGCGAGGAAACCTATTCAGAGTAAAACAAGCTTTGAAAACTAAAGTACATTACGTGTTTTAAGAGTTCTGCTTAAGTTCTTTTAGTTTGAACACTGATCTGGAGATTAATGGAGGTTCAAAGTACAGATGAAACGGAAGGAAAAGGACGAAAAGTGGGATCTCCAAATTTGCGCTGTTCTTGTGCACGAACGAAGTTGGTTTGTACACATACAATAAAAATCCCACAAAACTCATGAATACCTCTGCTCTTAATAGCAACTTTTTGGCTACTTTGACAACCTCCCCTTGCTACAAGGGTTGAAAGTAAGGACGAACCGCTTTTTACACTACAAACAAAATCGCATAAATGAGTTCGAAAAATAACAAACCAACAATTTGCTTTGCTTTGCTCTAACAATTTCTTGATTTTCTGACAAAGTCTTCAAACACTTTTTCTACTACAACCTCAGACTCTGTTAGGTTTCAGTTATTGCTTTTTGGCGCATATTTGGCGTCATTTTAATCCTTTCTCAATAATATGGGAGTTTTGGATAGATCTCAGAGAGGAATCTAACGATATATAAACTGTTGTTGAATTTCCATTTTACGACAAATTACGAGCAGGCGACGGTGGCCGGCAGTTCCGCACCGTCACTAGCCGTCGGTTTTTCAATGTTCATGCGTAGTATTGTAGCCCTGTCTGCGTCTGAAAGTGTGAAAAGGAATGCAACCTGGCCCTTTTAAAGTTAGTTTTAAACTTGCACGTCATTTCTTGATCAGAAGTGAATAAAAAGAAAGAAAATATCATGATTGGAAGAATATGAACATTGGTGGGGAAATTGACCCTGGAATACACAACTACATCAGAAAGATGACCCAGGACGACTATGGCTCTACCCGAATCGCTGGAAGGAGAAACCACTACCACTTGACTGATTTTTGACATACCATTGCAGTAATCAAATGATTTCTGCCATTGATGGCGGCAAGTGCAGGAAGAAATAAAATAAAGAGGATAGAAAAACATCTTTGGAGCAGAAAAACAAGAAAACGATCAATTTTAAAAGCACGGAACTGTTCAAAAAACAGTTCAAGAACAGTCCGTTCCATGCTAAGAGGGGTTTATGTGCTCCTGTGCACTTTGTCATTCCTGTAAAAAAAATGCAGACACTCATTTCAATACCTCTTTACCTATGTTTTTTTTTATTTTCTCAGACACAGAAAGCGGTATCCTTCGCTTACGGAAACGAAACTTCCGCCGCACTATGGGTAACATTGATTTCCACTTCTTTCTCAACTTGCAAGATATCATTATTTTAACCGCATCCCAGAATGACATAAGAATCCACCAAATTCTCAAAGAAAATTGAGGAATATCAAAAAATATCAGGAAAAGCACGTACAAGATTCATTCGATAAGCGATAGAAGACCTTCTAGTTCAGCGGCTAGGAAGAGGATTTCATGTCTTTCAGCCATGCTAAAATTTGAACTATATTATGAGCCTGTGCTCCTTAAATGGTGAAGTAACTAAGAGTTACTTTACCATTTAAACTACCTGCTTAATAACTGTCTGACTCATTGATATGAAGTCAATTCCTACTTTCAAAACAATGGCAATCCAGTGCTACTTCTAAATTCACAACTTTATCAACAATAAAAAATTACCAAATAGGTGATATCCGGGCCACAAGTGGGAACCCGAAGGGCCAAACGGTAGCCGAGAATCCGTCATCAATGAGACAGAAATACGTACGGGTTATTCTAACTGCTGCCCATACTCACCTAAGACTACCGTAGAGAACAGTGCAGGTGTATGTCCGTAGGCAAAGGTCTTGCCTGATTGCACCGACGTAGACGACGATTGATGGTTTAAGGTTTCCTGGCTTGCTCGACATAGATAGTTGACCATGTGAACCATGCGAACCATGAAACGATGTTGAGTAGGAAGAGACGGCGACAGGCAGAGGCTTGACATGAACGACAGCGGCTCGACATAAACAACGGCGGCTCAACATGGAGATCATGTGCTAAGACATGACAGCAGCAGCTCGACAAGGAGCGGCTAGACATGACAGTGGTTCGACATGGATGGCGGGACGCAATTAATGTTTGAAGCATAAAGAATTTATGAATTTACCTAGAAGGGCAGAGGCACGGGGATCTGTTTGGTGTTCTTCATTGTGGATTTCAGAAGGGGGCTAGAATGCAATATCAAAAGTTGGCGTAAAGGAAACGAGGGGGGGGGGGATGTTGTTAATTGGTCTACTCCCCAGCAAGAGTGTATCGTACAACTGCGGCAGCGGTTGTGGTGAATAAGATTTTTAAACAATGCCGTGAAGAGATGGTTAAATTAAGGTTGTCATGTACTGGAAAATTGAAAAAAAAACATTTTGAAGGGCGAGAAATTCTCAATCAAATAGTGTAGAAGATTTTGTCAACACCTTTTACTTCCACGTACAGTTTCAAGTTTGAAAAAAACTGTCACGAACTATTCTTCAACGCAACGAGGAAGCAGTTGGAAGGTACGGCTCAGCATCGCTCAAGCACTGCCCTTCGTCACATCAGGTTACATACACACAAGTAATAATAACAATAATAACAATAAACTTAACAATAGCAAACAAAATAAACATAAAACATAGTAATAATTAGAGCTACGTCACATCCAGAAAAACAACAATCAGCAATACAAAAATTTCACTTTGTACTAGAGGAATTAAAAGCTGAAATCTGATATCATTATTTCTGCAGCGCCAATTGTAAATAGATATAAAAAATAGAATTGAAAACCATTGCACAAACTAGTGCTTGCACATGTACAAACAAAAAGACATTTGAAAAAAAAGAAGGATCAGATTCATATGTTTTGCACGTGCATGCACTAATATTCAAAATATCCAAGATCTCGTGGCGATTAAGCAAAAGATCACTACCGAAAGTCGCTGAATAATGACTAACAAGCAATTTTCTTGTACGTGCATTAAAGGCAGTGCATCACGAAATTGACGATGTTGTGACTCTACAGGAATGGATTGGTGTGGAAGTGTGGTTCAAGAGAATGATTGCAAACACACTCACATTCCCCTCTTGATCTAGATAAAGGCGTAAAACTCCCTCATGTGACTCACCTCGCCAAACGATGCAGCTCATTACGGGTAAGGACAATTCACATCGGAATGGGTACGGGTGGGGCAGCCTCCGCTGTTAATTCGAGATGTATTAGTTGAATTCCATATGTGAACAGCGGCGAAGCACACGCGTTCTATCGCGTGATAAGGTGCATCGTTGAGGAGACGAGATCTATTAAGGCTGTCTCACACGCTTTCCTCTGAATTACCAAGGAGAGTACAGAGTGGTCACATCAGTACTCGTGAACAATACTCTCACCACCATTCCGTGTCAGGAAGACAATCACCGTCCTGGAACCGATAAATCTCTAAATTAGATGCTACACCCACAAGGAACAAAATAGAAATTTCTCAACAGTAGGCAGATAAGTGCAGTTTACATCTACAGTTTTACAAATCCACACCCGTGGGAAACAGAATCAGAAACGGAATGCACAGCTTAACGCTGATAACTCGTAAGTATCGGTTTACTGTTGAAGTGTTAATCATTCTGTATGTGCAATAGTGTAGACAGTTCACCAGTTCCTCACGGATGTAGAATTTAATCCAGAGGTGGACTGGTTTTGTCGTCGTTAACATCTGCAGCAATTCAACTAGTACATTTCAAATAAGGAGCAGAAGCTGCCCTATTAACACAATCGTTGTGGATTGTCCCCGTTTTATTAACCGTAATAAGCTGCATCGTTGGGGAGATGGGTCACATGAGGCTTCCTTACACCTTTTTCTAGATTAGGAGGGGAATTTGAGCTGAATTTGAACACTCCGACCCTCATCTATTTGTGTAGAGTGACAACCTCGTCAATTTCGTGATACACTGCCTCTAGGGCTGCCTGCAGTGTTCACAGCTCTGCGTCGGCGCGGTTCGACAGCTCTCGCTGTGTGGCGGGAACTGCCGCTGGTATGGAGCTATCGATGGATCGGGACGAGGAACGGTCCTACTTTAGTGTTTGTAAGTTACTATGGTTACTACTTGCAACTCTATTAGATGCTTAAAAATTGATGTTCACTTACCTATCATGTATGCCGATGTGTTAAGCGGATTTGGAGATGCACGAAGCACGATACCGTCTCGTCCCGTCAGTTCTCGATCAAGCTTCGCAGCGAGTGTTTTTTCGTCGGCCCGGGAAGCGATGATGTTTCACTAAAACGAGCAGATTAGTTTCAGGCTAAATATAGCTCACGTTTAGCTAATGGTTAACAAGTTCAACGATGATTAGTTGGTTTCCGTTTTTTTGTACTTTTTTCTATATCAGCGAGTTAGAAGTTTTCGAGCTCTTCACCGCTATGTGATTTGCTAAAAGTCGACTGGTCTCACCGCATTTAGAACCTTTGAAGCATACTGTTGTTGAACAACGGTATGCTGGGTGTGCGACTGTGCGTTGTTGCGTGCTATCTGTATTCACCTATTCCTCTGAATCGAGGTGCATTTGTTGTTTCTTCAACGTTTTTCTGCGAAATCCCTCCAGATCTTCGGAACACAAATGTGCTAACCAGACGAAGCAAATTTCTAACACCACGGTATGTGTATCTGAGTGGTGTTGCATTTTTCTTCTAGTGTCTCGCTTTCCTTTATGAACATTGGAGTGGGCTGAGTTAAGGTGAGGAGAAAGAAGGGAAGAAACTCGGAGAAAGTAAACGCAGCAAACGTCAGCTCCACTCCGCGCAGAAAAGACAAGATCCTCCACTCTGCTCGGATACGGATCCCAACCATATATCGACTTTGCTACTTTTTTGCGTTTTAATGAGCTCTCAATTGCAAAACTTCATTCTTCTTCAAGAAGATTATTTTTACTTGAAATACAAAAAGGATACTCTGGGAATTAGTTTGAGAATTCTTTTTCAATCTCTTTTCGGATTATCTCACGACTGCCATTATATATAATAAGAGAATAAGATCTACAAATAGTTTCTTGAATGTTTCCCTTATTGAGTGCACGTTTGGTCTGAGATTATTTTATAGGTCCACATCTATGTTTGCTTCCATTAACACGGCCTTCTCGAATGGTTACCTCTACACGAAAGGTGTTAACTGAAGTTTAGTGGAAAGCTGTAAAATGTTATTCCTCTTGAGAACTAACATTTTAGAGCTTTAGATTTCACAGGGCCCAATACGACAATCCGCTGAAGAATGGCAGACCGCCGGTAATAAGTAAGTGGTTTTTTTACTGTTACTGCAAAAAGTGGTTTCGATCATTCGTCGGGCATCGAAGAAAAAAATAATGAAGAAATGAAATGGACAGCTTGGGTGAAGATTAAGAACAAATCCGGAATGGTCTGCGTAAAATCTCATTCGTCCTCTCGAATCGAATCCTTTTGGTTAAGATATGGTTGAAAGGGCGAAAGTCCTGCCCGAAATCGCTGTCAACGAGGAATTAGAATTGGACTGGTCCAACTCCAACAAGCTCGCTCGTTGCAGGGAACAACTGACCGTTTGTTTCACGCAATCTCTACAATTGTTTACTAGTGCTGACTCTATATGTCTACTCTATCTATTTGTCAATAACCTTGACATCTGAGTTCCGAAATACCCCGGCATCTCCAACCCTACCAGGAGCACCTATATCAAAGGCTACGTTGTTGTAATCGCAGTCGCATATCGCTAGCAGCAGAGTGAGTGAGTTGAATTTCCTGTAGTTAAAGTAGTTGCTTCTACTTTGAATTTGTTTTTAAAAACAGTATGACCAATGATTATTCTTATTTTCCGTGATGATGTCAGTTCATGATTTCATCTTGATAGCGATATGTTTGCCATCCATAGATCCCAAAGCCCTAGGATAATCGTAACTTGTCTGTGTTTTTGTGGCGATACTCTCAAATTTTGAACTATCGAGAGTCAGAGAAGCTCGTTCAAACAGAACTAAATTTTTAAATTGAATTTTCACTACACACCCTTTCCTAATTGAAGAATACATTCAAATATCGCCTCAGTAACTCTATCAGCTATACTAGAAATGTTTCTTTCAACACACTACAACTCTGTTGACAGCTACTGGTACGAAGAGCCGTGGCCAATGAATCTGAAAGACAAACCTTCAGCCTGAACAAAAACCGAATGAAGGGGATATTCACAGGATACTTCAGATACGGTGTCCTGTGAGTTTTGGAATGAGCTGGTAGGGGCGCCAGGGATTCGTACAACTCTTATAACTCTGCTGGGTGCGGACGGGTCTACTTCAGAAATGACGTAAGGGAGCAAGAGGACTGGTACCCGTCAAACGTGCAGAAGAGAGTTTGTAGGAATGGCTCGTGCTCAGGCCTAACATATGATCGCAATTCCGCGTCCTACTTCAGTGCAGCCAATAGCATCAAATTGGAGGTCTGAAGCTGTTACGTCAAAACCATTACTCCGTCCATTTTGCGCATGGAGCTGAACAACGATGAGCTATACTGACGTCAACTGATGAAGGCCGTTCTGGGCCGTCGACCCCGCCCGTATCGACGGACGATAGGGCAGCGGATGTGCGGTTGCGGTTGGCATTTCAGGGTGTCGTTACAAAAATTCTGCCTACAAAACACACCGATCGTTTGACCATCTGATTGGCGCTGGACGACCAAATCACGCCAACTCCGTAGCCATCACGCCAACCGCTGTAGCGATTAAATGACCATTGTAGCGACCCTTTCGGTCTACCGTTTGCCCGAGATTAGCACGGCTAGACATGGGCCTGCGATAAACAAATGGAAGTAACAGGTTTTTCACTTCCAGTCACTTCAAACTCCTACTGAATGACAATAACAACACTTTATTCGACCGGCCGAACATTATTTTAGCTCTAGTATACTCAATTTCCTTCAATTATGAACAGCATCTCTTCCCCTCTCGATATGTATCCTTGTGTTTCTCTTCGTCCATCTCTTCGTCATTTTCGTCCCCCAATCACTTTTCGTTTTCCCACTGAAAGCATCAATGGCTGTTGACTCGTTCTTCTGCCGCTTTCTTCAGTGGAGGCGGAACCTATCGTCCTCCCTTCAGTGAACGTTCAATAACTACCAAAGCACAGAGCAAATCAAATCGAATCGCAAATCGAAGCCGGATGTAGCGCAGTCGGTGAGAAGTTCCGCTGTCGGCACGTTTGACCGGAGGTTCGAATCCGATTTAGTGCTCACCAAGCCTTTCATCTGTGCGGGGTCAATAAATTGGTACAAGTATTATCTGGGAGGATAGTCATTGTATAGGATACAAGTCATTGTATAGGCCAGTTACACGTTCGTGAACCTCAACCGATTCTGAATTGAAGTGAACGTGGTGGCGCATCCCAAGCGGTTTGATTAACGCCGGACACCATATCCTTCATCCTTTTTCAACAGTGTTCTTTCGCTCGATCGCTACGAGATCTAAGATATTCTGAACATTTGTGCACACACGTGCAAACCAGGTGAATCCAATCGTTTTTTTTTCTGGAATATCCCTTTTTTGTACATGTGCAAACACCAATTTGTGCAAAGGCTTTCAGATCTATTCTTTATGCCCATTTACAATTAGTGCTGCAGCAATAATGATGTGAGATTTCCGCTTTTAAATCCTCTAGTACAAAGCGATATCTGGATTGATGGTTGTTACTCCTTTGGATGACGCGATGCACGACGATGCTCGAGCGATGCTAGGCTGTACCACCCAAGTGGTGCCCCATTATTGCGTTGAAGAATAATTCGTAGTTTTTTTTCAAACTTGAAACTGCACGTGTTACTGAGAGATATTAGCGGAATCTTCTATATCGTTCGGTAGAGAATTTTCCTCTCTACGAAATACTGTTCTGATTTTTTGGATTTTTCTGATTAAGAAGGATTGCGGAAGTGAAATATCCCGACTTTTGTCTCAAAGAAAGGAAAGGAAAGTTCAAGGAAAACATCGAATAGTCTAAAAACTCTCAAAGCCTCAATGAATTGTGTTAACAGCAAACAATACTCTGATTCAAACCTTCACAACACTAAAATTACTAGGAAAAAACTCAGAACTTAACATTACCTCATCTACATATACTTCGACAAAGTAAACAAGTCAACTTTAAAACTTCGATCTTTCCAAAATTTTTCTAGGACTCTTCGAACCAAAAAGGTGTTATCAACGAACATTTGATGGTGATTACAAGAAGAATGAGAGGTGTACCATTAACATATGAAATAAATGCTTTTTCAACTCTAATTCTTTCCCAATACCGTACCGTTACTGTAAGCGGCCGTATGCAGCCGTGTACTGTAAAAGAAGCATTACTGCTATGGTTTTGTTTGATTCGGTATGGGTAGATAGATCCAATCGAAATCTACGGATTCTAACAACTGAAGCAATATGCTCTACACTTACTCGACTATACGTACATACGATAATACGCGTTAATATATCAAAAGATATTAAAATAGCGTGGGTTGTAAAAGTTTAGATGACGAAGGGTGTATAATCGGGTCAAAACGACATGACGCTCGATGCGTTTGCGTAAGCGGCTGCGTTTGAAGCGGCGCGGTGGAGCTCTAGTTGGAATCGAGGTTGGACCATCGAGATTCGCGCCGATGAGTGCTACTAGCAAATGTCCTCTCCCGATCCTAACCGCCACCATCCCCACGGGACCACTTCGATGACAGTCCAACTGCACCGAGCTTCATGCCATAGTGACCCAACTATATTTATCCTGACGATAGTTAGTAGTCATGGATGGCCGAATCGATGGCTTTCTTTATCGCGAGCACATCGCTTTCGAAGAACATTGCTTACGGTAGGTGCTCTAGTTGGATTGAGGCAACTTGGACCTCGTTGCACTTGCGTAGGCGGTTGAGCGAGTGGTTGGGACCGATGGGGGCCCTCGTCAACTCCACTCATCGTTATAATCCAACTGAAGTTAGCTAGTTGTGGTCGTACTTCGATCCCGACCGCTTTGTTCATCGCACCTATTCGAGCGCAAGAAAAGAACTGACAAATATCTACTTTTGTAGATAGACTGAGTGATGAAATTGGCATTGACTGAAAACTGGCCATGAAGCAAGTGATCACGGGGGTTCTGCGTAAGACAGTTTATGCAGCTGTGAACTTGTGAAACTACACTCATAAACATTTTCCCTATTTACAATATACTTAAAAGTTCTTTTTTAAAAGTTTTTTTTTAAAGATTACACGGAACCATGAACAGGAATTTGTTTCTTTGTGAAAGTGTGCTACGATGGTGAAACAAACGTGTGGAAGGTCTGGTTATCTTGGACAATATTAAAAAAAACACAACATGGCGCTGCACAAAGGTATTTCAGGAAAATAATTCTCTGACAGTGGGGATTGAGCTTCATTACGAGTGAAAATCGTCAAATCGTATCCGAAAAAAAATGAACGCTTCATAAATATCCCAATTATAAGTGAAACACGGCAGATTGGTCCTGTGCACAAATTCCCGGTGTGAAATTTTTGTTTTGCTCTGGATTTCTTTTTGCTCCTATTTTCTTTTCACAGATATAGTTGTTGACATATATTGCTACAGATCAAACTATTTAGAATGGAAATTTCAAAAAAGGTACTCCTCCTAAGCACAATCGCTTTCTCTATAATATGTGGAAAATATGTGGGAAGTGCAAGTGACCTGGGAATTTCAGCAGACATAAGTGATGAACTCGCAGTGAGTTGAATGAAACGCAAATCTTCCGTGTTGACAACTCAAAAACTATCCACAAATCACTTCAACAAAAAAAAAACAAGGATGATTGTTGAAGAGGTTGTGTTAGGGATATCATAATTTCTCGATAATGATGAAAAATCCCTGCACAAAGGAGAAGAAGTTCCTGGGAAATGAAAATAGTTCTGATTGGTTTCAAAAAATTTGTATATTTTTTTAAAGAGCTGTTTAAGGAGACTAGACATAAGGAACGTCCTTCAAGAAGAATCATCGCCGGTCGTCACAAACGCCAAGCGTTGAAAAAAGACGAAACTAAGATCTGGTCAAGTGGAATTATACGTTACTATTTCGACACTTTTGTAGGTGAGTAGAAGTTTGGAGATGATGTTTAATTGATTTTCTCACTATTTTGTTCTCATAGGTGGAAAAACGAAGAAGGGTTTTGAAAGAGCAGCTAACGCTTGGCAAAAGGACACATGCGTCAAATTCGAGAAAATCGAGAAAAACACGCACAGTAAGTTAATAAGGAGTGTACTGAAAGTCGATATATCCATTCTTTTTTTTAAGATATAAAATAATATTCGCTTACTTATGGTGTGGGTTTTATTTGTCTGAACTTTGTTGTAGATTTTATTTGGTTAATAGTCACTAATTAGAAATCAAACTTTCATATTCAGGTCTGTTTTCTATGAAAACCAATACTGATTGAACAAATGAACAAAATAAATAGATAATCATCGGGAATATTCAAAGCTGGAACGGAACCTCGAGAACAGAACATGAGAAGTTAGGGAGGACAAACATTGCAGTCTAGACATGGTTGTGAGCGCCTGACCAACACCAATTTTGGCCTGTGAGGTGCAGCGCCGCCGCAAACATTTTCTTAGGGATCTTCTGGAGAAAAAAAAGAGAAACAGCGGTTCACTTTGCCTAAATTGTAGCACACTTATAATGCTTCTATTGTTGCACACGTTCTGAGACCCAATAGAGTTTCTATGCGGTTTTATTATTGTTCTGCCCCTTCCCCGCATTTTAGTTAAAAAAAAAGCACTCAATTTGAATATCAAAAACGCATGTTTTTTTGAACTAATGTTATCCAGTAGAGGAAGATGTGCTGATTGTGACTATTGATGCGGAGGACAAAAAAGCATGCGTATCACACGTTGGAAAACTTGGAGGAATACAACCGCTGTACCTCGGTGACGGTTGCGAATCATTTGCACATGCTGCTCATGAGATCGGCCATGTTCTGGGACTGTTTCACACTCAAAACAGACATGATCGTAACAATCATATTACTGTTAATCACAACAACATAAAGGTATGTTTGTGTTGTGTATTTGTTGTATCAACGTTACGGGATGTTTGAAAAAAGTGGATTAAAAAAGACCTGAATAGACTCTGTTCCAGAAAGAGTATAAGGATCAATACGTACTGAAGAATGAAGGCGAGAACGACAACTACGGTCTGCCATACGACTATGGAAGTATTATGCATTAGTAAGTGAAGGGAAGTTGAAGCTGATGTCCTAGCTCGAATCGTCGCTATTACAGTGGTTCTCCCATCGTAAATCCAAAAATGATCCCAAAAAAGAAGAATTACGAGCAGACTATCGGTTCACCAATGATATCGTTCATTGATCTCCTAATGGTCAATAAGCTCTACGATTGTGACAGTATGTTTATTTTTCAATAGTCGAAATTCACGAGGAAGTTCTAGAAACAGGTAACGAAAGCATGGAAGTAATGATGTTGTTCAGAAATTTAATGTACGAGCACCTTTCACAGCATTAAAAGGATGAAGGGTAGGGTGACTGACGTTAATCAATCCGCTTCGGATGTGCCAATGCGGTCACTTCAGTTCAGAATCGTTTGAAGTTTACAGCCTACACATTGAAATGTAGGGCTATCAATGTACGAAGTCAATTTTTTTTGTCCTCTCAGACAAGTGTGGTATAAATTTGTGGACCTCTAAGTGATGAAAGGCTCAATTGGCTCTTAGGTGGTTTCGAACCATTCACCAACCAAGCAGTTTCAGCGGAACTTTTAAGCAATTACGCTTCAGCTGCTCATTCACAATGTCATAGTCAAAATAGATGAGAGAATCATAGAGAAAGTACCTTTAGTCCGAAATTCTACAATATAAAGACAAAAAAATGTAAATTTATAAAGGGGGTATGTATCAGAGTCGATAACAAGATCGACTGCGACTGCACTATCGACGACCCGAAACCGTCCTTCATCCCTCTGTGGACGATAAATTGGTACCAGACTTTCAGAGGAAGATAGGAGCAAATTTACGTACACTTATCCGTGGAAGATCATTGATCATCTTCCCACCCTTCGTGAACGTTTTTTTTCTAGAGACTAACCAACTCCTATTTTAAAAAAAACGTCTGCTAAAAAGTCTTTTTCAATTTTTCAACTCCGAGAGGTCACCGTGAGTTCAACGGATTTGAAGATTTGTAAGAGAAAAAGAACCCATAGTGAGTTGTGACCTACCGTTGGGAATCCCAACATTCGGTCATATTATATTTTTCTTTCAACAATATATTGTTTTTTGCTGGTGCCACAACACTACACTGAATTAAACTTGCATCTTTATAGTAGGAACCCTAGTCCTAGAGACGCTTTCATTGAAAACTATGGCTTGAAAGCTAGAAATTTCTTCCTCATAATTTCTGAAGCAGGAAGAATTTAATCAAATGCCAAAGATTTCTCAAGAATCACTTCCATTGTCCCTTTAACCTGATAACACAAATGGTTAACATAGTCTTAAAACATTCTCCCAAGAAGAGAGACAAGGTTTTCTTTCCCTCTAAAAAAGTCCTATTTGTTCAGAAAATTGCAAAGGTGAAGCAACAAAAGCAAACTGTACAAATAACGGATTCTCTCATCCACAAAACTGCAGCAAATGCATCTGTCCAGGAGGCTACGATGGTGATCTCTGTAATGAAAGGGTAGGTGCTTTGGGCAGCTATCCTTATAAAAGGGATTAAAATATGCAAATCTTTAGCCTCCTCTTGTAACTGGGAATTTTGGCGAATGCGGTGGAGATTTAAACGCTACAAGCAGTTGGAAAATAAAGTTTCTTATGTTCGCAAACACTAAGAGTGAGGGAGAATATTCTACTTGCACCTATTGGATAAGGGTTTGTGTAATGAGTTTCCATGAAGAGACTACAGTTGCTCTAAAACAAGTGACGTCAGGCTCCTATCGGCAAAAGAATCATTGTAAAGGTTGCTGCTGTTCACGGTGAACCAGTCCAAGGATGTGCTAAAGGAGGAATAGAAATCAAAACGAACGAGGATCAAAGAGTTACTGGCCACAGGTGCATCGATTTTCACTTTCTCCTTCTTTTTCGCTTTTTTTCTTGTTTGAAAAGCAGTGCGTGGTTGCTGATTTAACATTATTTGAGTTTCAAAACTGACAAATCTGTTAAGAAGTCCCCAAAGAGAATCAACTTGTTCAAGACTTTAACAATTTTACCTTAGCTGACCTCATAATGGACGTGTGCGCAAGTACGTTAAGCTCTAAATAAGCTGGCAGCTGCGAGGAATAGCAACAGATAAGCGAAAATTGTGCTCTTTCCTCACAAATAAATAAAAAAGAAGAACAAGATAGTTTCGTGAAACCATCATAGAGTTGGGAAACGAATATAATCCGTTGTATTTTACAAAGCGAGCTTATTCAGAACATGATTAGTTCTTTCCATCTAATAATTAATTAAGGTTCTGCTCGCTAGATGAAGAAGAGATCATACTTGAGTCAACACGCACCCTCGTCCCTGTAATTCTCTACTCTAATGTCTTGTTCCCAGTCGTCACTGCGACAATTGAATACCGATACGGTAACATTATTTCGATTCAATTAAGTTAAAATTTTCGTTGAATTTGTTCGATAGCATCTTGAATCAAATGAAAACTACAAAATTCAGAAGTGGACGAAAAGCTGGCAGCAGACGAAAAATCTTAAAATCTGGATGGCGTGTAATCTTCGGGAGAGTGAACACAGTGAGGTTTGTTATTTTTATCGTCGCTTCAGTATTTTTTTCTCAATCACCTTTAGAAGGAATTTTTTCAGTGGTGTATCGGTGATGCAAGTGACAATATGTAAATCCACGAAGTTTAGTGAGAAAATAAAGAGATTCCATTCAATTTATTGTGCGTTACATTATTAAAAGCAGGTAGAAGGTAAAACGTGACAGTTAAAACACAAACATTAGAACTATGTACGTTCAGAGTTTTAAAACAAAGCAATATGATGACAACTAAATTTATAAAACACTGCTAACTGACCAAGATCCAAATAAAGGATAAAGTTAAAAGTTTCTGGCGTTAATCAATCCGCTTGGGATGCGCCACCACGTTCACTTCAATTCAGAATCGTTTGAGGTTTACGAACGTGTAACTGGCCTATACAATGACTTGCGGTGGCTAGCAGATGTCTCAAGTCAGTGTTTTTATCCTCCCAGACAGGTCTGGTACCAATTCATCGACCCCGGAAGGATGAAAAGCTTGGTGAGCACTAAGGCGGATTCGAACCTCCGACCGATCGTGCAGGAAGCGGAACCTTTAACCGCTACACCACACCCGCCCTTAAGATCCAAATAATCTACTATATAATAACGGGCTTATTCTGTCACGTGTGTGTGTGTGTGTGTGTGTGTGTGTGTGTGTCAGTCACGAAATTCAAAATGAGGGGTGCGACGGGTCCACCGGCGTCGAGTTAATGCCTCGAAGCTAGGAAGCTATAAAATGAGGTGTGAAGGGGTCCACCGGCGTCGGATACCTATAGAAGGGGGTGCGACGGGTCCACCGGCGTCAGATACCTATAGAAGGGGGTGCGACGGGTCCCACGACGTCGGATACCTATAGAAGGGGGTGCGACGGGTCCACCGGCGTCAGATACCTATAGAAGGGGGTGCGACGGGTCCACCGGCGTCAGATACCTATAGAAGGGGGTGCGACGGGTCCCACGACGTCGGATACCTATAGAAGGGGGTGCGACGGGTCCATCGGCGCCAGATAGCCTAAATCCTGCGGTGTCGGATTGGTGCGCCGGCGCCAGATACCCAAAGAAGGGGTGCGACGGGTCCACCGGCGTCAGATACCTATGGAAGGGGGTGCGACGGGTCCACCGGCGTCAGATACCTATGGAAGGGGGTGCGACGGGTCCACCGGCGTCAGATACCTATAGAAGGGGTGCGACGGGTCCACCGGCGTCAGATACCTATAGAAGGGGTGCGACGGGTCCACCGGCGTCAGATACCTATAGAAGGGGGTGCGACGGGTCCACCGGCGTCAGATTGGTGCGCCGGCGCCAGATTGCTATAATATTGCGACGGATCCACCGGCGTCGGTGGACCCGGTCATTGGTGCGCAATAACTTAGTGTGAATGATGAAAAAGATAAATGGTTGGAGCCGTTTCATAGCTGTGACCACTGGGCGATTTGCTCTACACCTTTATGACTCCTCCGCGTGCCTATTTCCTTCTTCGCTCGCTTCAAGTTTGTAGCATGCCGTTCTCAGAAAGTGGAAACACGCATGCAAGCGGTTGCTTAAATAGTAGCAAGATGTTTATGCGATCTGACGTGGGACGTTATCATTATCAGTAGAATGATGTCTTTCACGTCATTTTATGTTAAAACTTCATTCTGTGATAACTATTGGGGGAAATCAAGAGGAATACCCATACTTTGAGTAATGCTTTCAAATAGTATCTGCATTAATCTCGCATCGAAGGAGTGTTTTGCAGCTGATGGTCGAATATTCACCAAATGTAAAATGGACGCGTTTAGAAGGAAAACTCCGTAATCTTTCGCCTTAATTTATAATATAAAGAAGAGAAGGAAAGCGTTGTTTAAAAAAACACAAATCTAATTTTACAAAAAACACAACTACTATTAACTTTCATTGATCAGTGAAGGGAAGCGAAGCTAAAACCACCAAAAGTCTGAAGTCCGGCTTTAGCCGGACGTTCAAGTAATTATAATAGACGTAAATTTGCGATATGAAATGTGTGTGAACCAGCTGGGCCGGAATAACCCAAGAATCAATAGATCCAAAAGTATTAGAAAAAGTTTCGCTGCAATACTACTTTTTCTCCACTTACCGTATGTGACCGTGTACTGTAGGAAACATTCGTGCTATAGTTTTGTTTGGCTCTGTGTGAATAGATTTCAATCGAAATCCAGAGATTCTAACATCAGAACTAATATGTGCTTCACCCAGTTCACAAATGCACTACACATCTTTAAGTATCGCCACAACTATGCGTAAATACGTTATTGGGCTTCAAAATACTAAAACATACTATTGTAGCTCATAGAAATATGGATGGCAAAACAGTCATTTATTTTGCTAGAAATATATGCACAGAAACAAACTGGACGCATTTATGTATCTGTTAATTGGGATATTTATAGAGGACAAGTGTTTTTCTCCAACAACATAATGCGACGATTTTCGCCGAGTAATGAGGCTTATATAAGAGACTCGACTCAATTTTTACTTTCACTTTTTTTGAAATACATCTGTGCCCAGCCAGATCAGCATATTTCGCATTCCCTATGCTAAGCAGACCCTCTCGATCATACACATCACCTGTTCACCGCAGTGATCTTAGCGCTTTCCCGAGCAAGGAATCATTCGAGAAAGAATTCTTTCGAATTAAGATCCCTGAATCCTTCCTTCACAACCTAATTTTCCACATCATCTTCACTGTTGTGAATTAAAGGCATCACCCCTTCCCATTCCGACGTGGTATGGATTTCCGAGGCCCAAAGACCTCACCGGGACGTAGATTGCAGAAAGGTGGGGTCTCGCTCATCTCTCCTTGCATCACTGCAAATAGACGGCTTCGAAATGCGCTCCTCTATTGCAACGCGCCACCATTTCGCCCCGCCCCACCTGCGATTCGTCCAATGAAATAAATTGCTCCTGGCGTCGGAATGGATTTTCGACGAATCGCAGGCGGAGGTCGGGCGCAAGGGTGGGGTGTTGCAATAGAGGACGTCGTAATGATACCCATTCCGAAAGATTCTGTTTACAGTGATGCAGGATGCAATCTACGCGCCCGTATAGTCTTTGGCCGTCGGAAATCCATAACACGTCAGAATCGTAGGGTGATGCTTTTATCTACAAAAATTAGTTCATTTCCGCATTAAATTAAGGTAGGACATTTGTAACCTCGCGCCTTTCGGAAGACCACTAGTAAGAAAACTGACTAAAAAGGCGTCTTACGACTTTGTTTAAAGGCAGCATAACACGAATTTTTGGTGGTGCGGGTTTCAGGTAGAGTATCCGTATACGGTATATCCGTAAAATATGGAGACCGGGGTGGTTCCGCTCATCTCTTCCTTAATCACTGCAAGCAACCGGACCCTGAATGCTGTTTTATACGACGCTATCTATTGCAACGCTCCACCCTTTGTGCCGCCTCCTCCTTGCGATTCATCGAGAATCAATTCGGACGGCCCCGTTAGGCAGTAAAGGGCGCCACGTGTGCAAGGGTGGCGCGCTGCAATAGAAAGTATCATACAAAACAGCATTCTGGATGCGGGGAGAGATGAGCGGGGAGAGATGAATTTATTGTGGGTTGCATTACTAAAAGCAGGTAGAAGGTAAAACGTGACAGTTAAAACACAAACATTAGAACTATGTACGTTCAGAGTTTTAAAACAAAGCAATATGATGACAACTAAATTTATAAAACACTGCTAACTGACCAAGATCCAAATAAAGGATAAAGTTAAAAGTTTCTGGTGTTAATCAATACGCTTGGGATGTGCCACCACGTTCACTTCAACTCAGAATCGGTTGAGGTTCACGAACGTAAAACTGGCCTATACAATGACTAGCGGTGGCTAGGCGATGTGTCAGCTCGGAGTTTTTACTCTCAGACAACCAGACACGTCTGGTACCAATTTATCGACCTTGGAGGGATGAAAGGTTTAGTGAGCACTAGGGCGGAATCGAACCTTCGATCGATCATGCAGGCAGCGGAACCTCTTGCCTCTTGGAAGGTGGTTGTTGAGAATTATTCTTGTCAATGATCACTGGACTTAGCAACTTTTTTCGGCTAAATGTATGTTTTGTAAAAATGAGAATAGTTTTTTAATTCAAAAAATCATTCCTACTCCTCAACAACAAATAGTTGCTGCTACGAAAAAAAGAACCTAGGAATTGGAGGAACACTTTAAGCTTTAAGTTAAGTTTTTTTTTTAGTTTCAAGTTTTAAGAGTTTTACGTAAGTTTTTTTTAAAGTAAAACTTTAAGTTTCAAAATTAACGAACCAGAATATAGTCGGATCGACACGACATGAAACACGGTGCATTTCCGTACGCGCTCGAAACGGCCCAATAGAAGCAGCAGAAGTTGGGACCGAGCAAATTGTAGCACTGGGTGGTGCCTGCAAAGGTCCCAGTAGGCTCCTAACCGCTACGCTCCAGTGTCTCGCTCCAGTCTCCGCTCCGCCTCGAGAGAAGCCCCGCACGCAATTCCGTACGTGTTCATGTCGTTTCGACCTTACTATAGCGCAAGGTAGATTCTGCTACACTACTGCTACACTACATGGTTTCATTTTGTTAATCCTGCGAATAATGCGATAAGGAATCGCCTCGTCGAGTCAAATAATGTGTCTGTTTTCCGGTATCATATGTCATTCGCGTTTTTGCTCTGATATTTACAAAATGCCCACGTTCTAACCCCCAAATTTCAGTGGAAAGATGAGAACAGGAAAAAAAGGGGAAAGGAACTGTCTGCTTTTGCTGCCCTAAAATTTCCAAAGACGTGTGATTCGCATACCCTTTTTTCCTTCTCATCAATAGTCACAATCTTTTCCTTCTAAGTTGCATTAAGTTGAAACGTTAGTTAAAGTCTAAATAGCATAAGCTCAAAAAAACCTTACTAAGATCTCCAAGCTTTAGATCTCAAGAAAAAAATGGAGTGACCAGTCAACTTTTGGTACATCCCCTATTAAGTTACCGTTACTGGAGTTTCTTTGGTTTCTTTGAACTTAACACATGTGTCCTTTTCATGTTTCATTTCAAGTGTTATTTGAACATTAGAACCAATCTTTTGCACTCATCTAATACACCATCGAAAAATATTCTACAATCTTATCTTTCCAGGTATTAGTTTTTTTTCAGTGCTTGACGTCTAAAGCGAAGTGCTTCGATTCCAGTAGAAGGGAGTTCATGATGTCTGCTCTCCTTAATGGGCAACGTTGACAGATATTCTTTGTAAATTTTAGGGCAGCAAAGCAGGCAGTTCCTGTTTTTTTTTTTGTTTTTTTTTCTTTGTTCTCATCTTTCCACTGACATGTGGTGGTCGGAACGTGGATATTTTGTAAATATCAGAGCGACGGGTCCCACGGCGTCTTATAGGTGCACTGACGCCAGATAGCTGCGAAATGTTGTGCGAAGGGTCCCACGGCGTTCATTTTGTAGCTATCTGACGCCTGTATCTGTATCCGTCGCACCCCATTTTATAGCTTTCTGCCGCCGGCGCACCAATCATACGCCGTGGGTCCGCTCGATTTAATTCCGTTAAATTTGCTTTAAAACTGTTGTAAACTGTGTAAAATTAAAATCTTCATTTTCAGAGATTGTTCTAAATTTCCTTCTCTTTTGCAAACATTTGGCTCAGCCGGGTGTCTAGCCTTCGAAGCCAAATTATAGTATTCGAGTGCGGATTTCTCAACAGGAATGATCGTGAGATTTCGGAATAGTGATGATCTTCTCTCACGTGGGACTACTACTGTGACATTTCGCAGTTTGTTGGCTTGGCTCACCACTATTCTTCTCCTGCAATTCTTTACCACACTTGCCTTCCTCTGAGACCGTACTATTTTAGTGACACTGAAGTTTTTCTTCTGTATTTTCCTGGAACTTTCGAGATATCTCTTATTTTATCTCGTAGAAATCGTAGGAAATGCTTGGAAGAAAAGAAGAAGTTGCATGATGTTGATTGCTTGAAATAGTCTATTTCTCTCCTTCTTCTCTTTAGTTCTGAGCAAAATATAGAGCCAAGACTCCTATTTTTGCGGAAATTCCTCGAGTTTTGAAGAACACTTACTTCTTCTTCTTCTTCTTCTTCCTAGCGTTTGTCCCGCGTTGTTGCAGGGTCCGCTTTTCTGCTTCTTGTCTTCCATTTGGTTCTATCCATTGCATCAGCCGTACACAAACGTGCATCTATCATATCCAGCTTCACACGGTCTAACCAGCGAATCTTTGGCCTCCCGCGCGGCCTCACTCCTGAAACGTCGAGCTTCAGAGCGGTTTTGGCAACAGAATCTTCCTCCCGCCGCAATACGTGACCAAACCATCTCAGTCGCGCCTCCTTCATCTTCTCAGTTATCGGGACGACACCGAAGATGGAGCGCACAGTGTCGTTGGATACTTTCTCTTTTAGCGTTACACCTATCGTCCACCTCAACATCCGCATCTCCATAGCGTGCAGCACTCTTTCCAAGGCTTTCGTTGTCGGCCAGCACTCGCATCCGTAAAGGGCAACAGGACGCACAACCGTCCTGTAGATCTTCGACTTCAGTCGAACAGGGACTTTCTTGTCGCATAGTACCCCTGTTGCCATTTTCCATTTCATCCATGCAGCATTAACACGTGCTCGACCCTCTTGATCAATGTCGCCTGTGGAAGTCACTTTGGATCCAAGGTACTTGAAGCAGTTCACCTTGTTTAATTCGGTGCCATCAACACGAATTGAACCATCCTCTATCCTGGGTCCGCACTCCATGTACTCAGTTTTTGATGTGTTGAGGCGCAATCCATATTGCTGCAGCTGATCCTTCCAAGACTGCACTTGTTTCTGAAGATCATCTCGAGACTCCGACGCGAGCATGACATCGTCGGCAAAGAGTAGAGTCCACGGATGCTGCTTCTGGATTTCCTTCGTTATCGTGTCCATGCACAGTATGAACAGCAGAGGTGAGAGGGATGAACCCTGATGAACCCCTACTCGTACAGGGAATGGCCTGCTTGTTCCAACAGCACATCGTACAACGCTGGTAGGCTTCGCATAAAGCAGCTTCGTCCACCGCACATATTCTTCTGGTACTCTATGCGACCTCATGGACATCCATAACAGCTCATGTGGGACACGGTCGAAAGCTTTCTCGAGATCGAGAAAAGCAAGATGCACACTGCGGTTCTTCTCTCGATGTTTCTCCAGAAGGATTAGGACAGCATGGATAGCATCTACAGTGCTGCAGTCCTTCACAAAACCGCACTGGTTGAGTGAAACGCTAACAATTTTCCTCAGACGAGCTTCCAGGACACGCTCAAAAACCTTCATCGTATGGCAGAGCAGTCGTATAGGCCTGTACGAGGTGCAGTCAGCAATGTCTCCTTTCCCTTTCCAGACAGGCACGGTCACGGAAGTTTGCCAAACGTCTGGAGTCCGTCCTTCTGCAACGATCTTGTTAAATAGAGTTGCGAGCCACATGGACCCTCTATCTCCTAGCAGCTTCCAGAAATCAACAGGTATGTCATCAGTTGCCGGTTGCCTTGTTCGACTTCATTTTTGCGAGGGCAGCACTGACTTCGACGGCAGTAATTGGTAGAACAGGACCCCCGACGCTGGGAACGGTTGGGATGGGAGGATGACAGAACTCTTCGTTACACAAGTGACTGTAGTACTCTCGCCACCTCTCCAGGATCTGACCAGAGCGGCGCAGAACGGCTCCATCAGCTCCCTTAACGATCTTGGTGTGCTCCATATCCAACGTTGAGCGATGACGTGCTCTGACTAAACGATACACTGCCCGCTCGCCTTCTCTGGTATCAAGCATGTCGTACACAGCCTTGTAGCGGTCCGACTTCGCCTTGGAGACTGCCTTCTTAGCCTCCCTCTTCGCCGCTAGGTAAGCACCCCGATCTTCAGGTGCTTACCTAGCGGCGAAGAGGGAGGCCTACTTACTTCTATTGCTTGATATTTGTGAATAATATTACAATATTAAATATTTAAATTCACAATTTTACTCAATTCAGTATCTAATATAATTTCTTCTGAAATAATTATCCTTTGACAGATATAGCGGAATTTATGTTCCCGCCAAAAAACGTTTATGGCCCAACGTTCAGAAAGCCGCAAGCTTCATTGTGACCTCCGCGCCCGCAGGTGGAAACCAGTCCATCGTTATTTTCAATAGGAAGGGCTGCTGGGGTTATCCTACTTTTGCTTATTTTGTGAGTACTCAATGTAGATAATATAATAATCTCATCTTTTTTCTTTTGTTCACTCATAGATTTTGATTCTGGATACATTTTTAGATATGCCTGGGCCACATCAGCTGGAGGCGCTTTCATGTTGAGGAAATTGAGTGGAAAAAGGCTATGGGTTTCTCCATTGGCGAGCGATAAATTAACATAATTATAAATTAACACAATCAAACATAAACATTTAGGTGTCCGCTAATGATTCTTAATCGTTGAGAATGGCGAGGATTACTGGACTCATAGTACTCACTAGCGCGCATGATGCCGTTAGAGAAGGCAAAGTTTTGGGTGGAGCAGACATCAAATGGAGCGACGAAGTTACATCTCTTCATGAAATGCCAAAGGAAGAATAGGACGAGTTAACCCTGACAAGTTCGAAGACGCTCAATATGCCGTCAAATATGAAAAACTCTCGCAAACAAGGAATTTATCCTTCTATATGGAAATGGCGCTGCTCGCTACTATCACGACGTGCATCGGACAGAACACCGACCAAGAACTACCAACACTTTACATCTTCCTTGAATTGAAATTGAATGTATGCAATTAATTATGGAATAATTTATTTCCGCTTGCTTGGTAAACATGAACGTAAACTTGCTTGGTAAACTTTGAGATGATCTTCCAGTCACCATAGCTGTGTTAAACCGGGTTCCACACTGGTGGTGACTGGACAACTTGGAAATATCGTGGGCGTTGAACTAACATTCAAACAAAGCTCAAGAATCACACTTTTACTACGAGGATGTCGTCCTTCTACTTCACGCACTGCAGCTATCATGGATGGGCACATCTCAGGACAAACATGTTCGAGCATCAGAGTCTGGTGAACAACTATCTCGCAGGCATTATGAATGCACTGAAAGTGGGTTTGTAGACATTAAAATCTGATGTCTAGGAGTAAACTCACAAAAGTGGCGGAAGTTTTTCCATCCCAACAAAGACGAGGATCATCATGAAGGGTTTCACTCAATGCATATTCGCACAGGTCTTTGCAGCTAGAAAATTTCGCATTTGGACAGATGGCCGCCGCTGTTGTCGGATTTCTTGTACTAGTCTCTGACGTCGAATCAATACTCGGACACAACTCTGTGATCTTTTTTTCATCAAACCGTCGCCTATCCATGTCGCGACCAAGCATTGCAACTGCCACGGACGAACACATTTTGGGACATGCATCTTTGGCATCTTCGCCATTGTCCATCAATATTCCGTTAATAAATTCCTTACAAGATCTCAGAGTACACTGAAAGTGGATTTGTAAACAGCACGGAAACCAGGTAATGAAGTGTCAACTCACAGGATTGTAATTTTTTTCTTTATCGGGACAAAAGAACTTCTTAGGTGTAAGAGTTTTAGGAAATACGTGCTGGCACAGCTCTTCGCAATTGGAAAACTCTTCGGTTGGATTGGTTACAGCTGTTATTT